>NW_022589776.1:3329065-3509400 GCF_004348235.1 Phoca vitulina
CTTGTTGTTGGTGTATAGGAATGCCACTGACTTCTGTGCATTGATTTTATATCCTGCCACTTTACTGAATTCCTGTATGAGTTCTAGCAGTTTTGGGGTGGAGTCTTTGGGATTTTCCACATAAAGTATCATATCATCTGCAAAGAGTGAGAGTTTGACTTCTTCTTTGCCAATTTGGATGCCTTTGATTTCTTTTTGTTGTCTGATTGCTGTGGCTAGGACTTCCAATACTATGTTGAATAGCAGTGGTGATAGTGGACATCCCTGCCGCGTTCCTGACCTTAGGGGGAAAGCTCTCAGTTTTTCCCCATTGAGAATGATATTCGCTGTAGGTTTTTCATAGATGGCTTTTATGATATTGAGGTATGTACCCTCTATCCCTATACTCTGAAGAGTTTTGATCAAGAAAGGATGCTGTACTTTGTCAAATGCTTTTTCTGCATCTATTGAGAGGATCATATGATTCTTGTTCTTTCTTTTGTTAATGTATTGTATCACGTTGATTGATTTGCGGATGTTGAACCAACCTTGCAGCCCAGGGATAAATCCGACTTGGTCGTGGTGAATAATCCTTTTAATGTACTGTTGGATCCTATTGGCTAGTATTTTGGTGAGAATTTTTGCATCCATGTTCATCAGGGATATTGGTCTGTAATTCTCCTTTTTGATGGGGTCTTTGTCTGGTTTTGGGATCAAGGTAATGCTGGCCTCATAAAATGAGTTTGGAAGTTTTCCTTCCATTTCTATTTTTTGGAACAGTTTCAGAAGGATAGGTATTAATTCTTCTTGAAATGTTTGGTAGAATTCCCCTGGGAAGCCATCTGGCCCTGGGCTTTTGTGTTTTGGGAGATTTTTGATGACTGCTTCAATTTCCTTAGTGGTTATAGGTCTGTTCAGGTTTTCTATTTCTTCCTGGTTCAGTTTTGGTAGTTGATACATCTCTAGGAATGCATCCATTTCTTCCAGGTTATCTAATTTGCTGGCATAGAGTTGCGCATAATATGTTCTTATAATTGTTTGTATTTCTTTGGTGTTGGTTGTGATCTATCCTCTTTCATTCCTGATTTTGTTGATTTGGGTCATTTCTCTTTTCTTTTTGATAAGTCTGGCCAGGGGTTTATCAATCTTGTTAATTCTTTCAAAGAACCAGCTCCTTGTTTCGTTGATCTGTTCTACTGTTCTTTTAGTTTCTATTTCATTGATTTCTGCTCTGATCTTTATTATTTCTCTTCTCCTGCTGGGTTTAGGCTGTATTTGCTGTTCTTTCTCCAGCTCCTTTAGGTGTAGGGTTAGTTTGTGTACTTGAGACCTTTCTTGTTTCTTGAGAAAGACTTGTATTGCTATATACTTTCCTCTTAGGACTGCCTTTGCTGCATCCCAAAGATTTTGAATAGTTGTGTTTTCATTTTCATTGGTTTCCATGAATTTTTTTAATTCTTCTTTAATTTCCTGGTTGACCCATTCATTCTTCAGTAGAATGCTCTTTAGCCTCCATGTATTTGAGTTCTTTCCGACTTTCCTCTTGTGATTGAGTTCTAGTTTCAAAGCATTGTGGTCTGAAAATAGGCAGGGGATGATCCCAATCTTCTGGTACCGGTTGAGACCTGATTTATGACCTAGGATGTGATCTATTCTGGAGAATGTTCCATGGGCACTAGAGAAGAATGTGTATTCCATTGCTTTGGGATGGAATGTTCTGAATATGTCTGTGAAGTCCGTTTGGTCCAGTGTGTCATTTAAAGTCTTTATTTCCTTGTTGATCTTTTGCTTAGACGATCTGTCCATTTCAGTGAGGGGGGTGTTAAAGTCCCCCACTATTATTGTATTGTTGTCGATGTGTTTCTTTGCTTTTGTTATTAATTGCCTTATATAATTGGCTGCTCCCATGTTAGGGGCATAGATATTTACAATCGTTAGATCTTCTTGTCGGATAGACCCTTTAAGTAGGATATAGTGTCCTTCCTCATCTCTTATTACAGTCTTTGGTTTAAAATCTAATTTGTCTGATAGAAGGATTGCCACCCGAGCTTTCTTTTGGTGTCCATTAGCATGGTAAATGGTTTTCCACCCCCTCACTTTCAATCTGGGGGTGTCTTTGGGTCTAAAATGAGTCTCTTGCAGACAGCATATCGATAGGTCTTGTTTTTTAATCCAATCTGATAGCCTGTGTCTTTTGATTGGGGCATTTAGCCCATTTACATTCAGGGTAACTATTGAAAGATAGGAATTTAGTGCCATTGTATTGCCTGTCAGGTGACTGTTACTGTATATTGTCTGTGTTCCTTTCTGGTCTATGTTGCTTTTAGGCTCTCTCTTTGCTTAGAGGACCCCTTTCAAGATTTCTTGTAGGGCTGGTTTTGTGTTTGCAAATTCCTTTAGTTTTTGTTTGTCCTGGAAGATTTTATCTCTCCTTCTATTTTCAGTGACAGCCTAGCTGGATATAGTATTCTTGGCTGCATATTTTTCTCCTTTAGTGCTCTGAATATGTCCTGCCAGTCCTTTCTGGCCTGCCAGGTCTCTGTGGATAGGTCTGTTGCCAATCTAATGTTTCTACCACTGTAGGTTACACATCTCTTCTCCTGAGCTGCTTTCAGGATTTTCTCTTTGTCTCTGAGACTCATAAGTTTTACTATTAGATGTCAGGGTGTTGACCTATTTTTATGGATTTTGAGAGGGGTTCTCTGTGCTTCCTGGATTTTGATGCCTGTTTCCTTCCCCAAATTAGGGAAGTTCTCTGCTATAATTTACTCCATTATACCTTCTGCCCCTCTCTCTCTTTCTTCTTCTTCTGGGATCCCAATTATTCTAATGTTGTTTCGTCTTATGGTATCGTTTATCTCTCGAATTCTGCGCTCGTGATCTAGTAGTTGTTTATCTCTCTTTTTCTCAGCTTCTTTATTTTCCATCCTTTGGTCTTCTATATCACTGATTCTCTCTTCTGCCTCATTTATCCTAGCAGTTAGCGCCCCCATATTTGATTGCACCTCATTAATAGCCTTTTTGATTTCTACTTGGTTAGATTTTAGTTCTTTTACTTCTCCAGAAAGGGTTTCTCTAATAACTTCCATGCTTTTTTCAAGCCCAGCTAGTATCTTTAAAGTGATGATTCTGAACTCTAGATCTGACATCGTACTAATGTCCATATTGAGTAGGTCCCTGGCAGTCGGTACTACCTCTTGTTCTTTTTGTTGAGGTGTTTTTTTCCGTCTTGTCATTTTGTGCAGAGGAGAATAGATTAATGAGAGAACAAAATGCTAGCAGGGTAACAACGTCCCCAGAAAATATACTCTAAACAAATCAGAAAAGACCTGAAGCAGTGGGAAAAGAAAGGGAAAGAGAGAAAAAAGAAAAAGAAAAAGATAAAGATAAAAATAAACAAAAACAGAACAGAACAAAACAAAAACAGAATGTGATCAAATATGATCAGGCTGGTTTATAGATCAGTGCCACAAACTAGATTTTGGGTGTATTTTGGTCTGTTAAAAGAAGTGCCTCCCAAAATTTTAAAGAAAGAAAAACTTATATATGTACAAAAATAAGGGTTGATATGATGAAGGGATGGAATATGACTGTAAAGATGGAAATTATAAAAATTTTATAAAAGGAATTGATAAGTTGTTGAAAAAAGAAAGAAGAAGATTTAAAAAAAAAAAGAAAGAAAGAAAAAAAAGGGAGAGAATGTGATCAGGCAGGGGAGTAGAAAAAACCATACACTAGAGATTTAGAGTATATTTGATCTGTTAGAAGAAACTATCTCAAAATTTTAAAGAGAGAACAACTTATATATATATATGCCAAAAATACGGGTAACTACTATGAAGGGATAGAATATGACTTTAAAAATGAAAAATAAAAATGTTTTTTTTTTAAAAAAGGGATTGATAAGATGTTGGTTGAAAAAGGGAAAAAGAAAAATTCAAAAAAAAAGAAAAAAGGAAAAAAGAAAAAAAGACAGTTAAAAAAAATAATTAACTTTGAAAGACTAAAGAATCATGATAAAAAAAAGCCATGAATTCTATGTGCTGTATTCCCCTAGCACTGGAGTTCTGCCCTTCTCATTGATCGGTAAACTTGGTCTTGGCTGGCTGTTCTCGCTGATCTTCTGGGGGAGGGGCTTGTTGCCGTGGTTCCCAAATGTCTTTGCCGGAGGTGGAATTGCCCCGCCCTTGCCTGCCCGGGCTAAATAATTTGCTCGGGTTTGCTCTCGGGAGCTTTTGTTCCCTGCAAGCTTTCCATGCAGCTTTGGAGGTGGAGAGTGAAAATGGCGGCCTCCCAATCTCCGCCCCGGAGGAGCTGAGAACTCGGGCCCGCTCCTCAGTGCGCCCCCAGAGAAAAGCCGTCAGTCACTCCCGTCTCCCCGGTCTCCGGCCATACTCCGTGCTCACCCGGCCTGTGACCACGCGTTTCTATCTCTGGCACCCGACCCAGTGTGGAGTCTCCAAACCCAGCTGATCCCTGCGGTGCGCTCCCGCGCTGCTCCTCCCGGGGGAGGAAGTGAGTCTCCCCGGATCTGCCGCTTGTTGGGTCCCTGCTGGAGGAGCAGTGGCCCGACTGTGCCGCGGATCACGGTCTATGGCAACCCCGCGCTGAGAGCCTGCGCCTCGGCTCCGTCTCTGCAGCCAGCTTCCCTGCTCCAATACCTGGGAGCTCTGCCGCACTCAGGCACCCCCGGTCTTTCTGTGACCCCGAGGGTCCTGAGACCACACTGTCCTACGAGGGTTCCACCCCCCACTTAGCCACTGGAGTGACGTCCCTCAACGGAGCAGACTTCTAAAAGTTCCGATTTTGTGCTCCCTGGTTCTATCGCTTGCCAGAAGCCGCCGACGGAGGCCCCTCCCCCGCCGTCTATCCTCCCGAATATCGCCTCGGATTCACTTCTCCGCACGTCCTACCTTCCAGAAAGTGGTCGCTTTTCTGTTCAGAGAGTTGTTGCTCTTCTTTTCTTCGATCTCCTGTTGAGTTTGTAGGTGTTCAGAATGGTTTGATTCCTATCCAGCTGAATTCCTGAGAGGAGACGAAATCCAGGTCTCCTACTCCTCCACCATCTTGCTCCACCCTCTATCACTTTTTAAGGGACAATAACTCATTCATCCCTAAAGTCAATAAACCCATATTGAATAGCCACTCTAAAGCTAGCTACTATAATAAGCACTGTAGATATAGGATCAGTGAGATCTTGACCTTGAAAGAACCTATTGTCTTGTAGGTGGACACATTCATAAAAAATAATTACAGCATGTGGATTTGGCAGTCACTCTTAGAAAATGTCTTCATGGAAAAGAACCCTCTTCACACCAGGAAGAAGCTTGTAGAAGGGCCCTGAATGATCTGGGAAAGTGAACCCACTTAGAAGTAAGAGCATCCTCTCCAAAGAAGTTGAGATCTCTATTTCAAGTGTAAGTAGGCATAATCTTAAAGATTTCACTAGAACTGATATTTTAGTGAGATTGATTCTAAGTATAAATTAGAAATCTTTAAAAAATTTTGTTGGACACTCAAAGTTACAAGGTTTTCCTTTTAAAATTTTTTTATTATTGGGGGAAAGCAATTTTCAAAATATAGACATGAGACAGCAGCTTCTAATAGATATTCTACTGAGTATCCACTAAGTTTGCAATAATTTCTTTTCTCCAAGAATTGCCCTCCCTCCAACATAGCCCCATAAAGATGGAGGGATGGGTCCTATGACCTCAAGGCCCTGAACCTGGTGGGGATAGCTGACCTGACTTGGATCAATCAGATTCTCTGTCCTGGGAATTCAGAATTGGAACTAAAGGAGAGCTCATCTGTCTGTAGTGTCTAGAAACAAAGCACCTTCAAGAGGTGTGTAGTGGATCTTCTGCTCACCACACCCACGACACCACAGAGAGAAGATGACATTGGTCATAGAGAGAAGCAGACACGAAAGACAGAGAGAGAGCACTGCTGGCTTCCCAAACGCACCTAGTTCCTGGGGCCAGTCCCTTCCCCACACATGCTTTTGGCCCTTGCACTCTGTAAGACACCATGTGTCCTGCAACACATTCCCTCTTTTGGGTAAACCAGCTCAACTTGGTTTCTGTAGCTTGCAACCAAAAGAATCTTGTCTATACTCATTCTCTCTGGTTGAGGTAAAGTTCTGTCTAAATGACTGAAGGGACCATAATATAAGCTGTTTTCTTACTTGTGTGTGATCAGGATTTCAGGGCTGTTTGATTCCCAAGCCCCATCACCCCAGACCTGCTGAGTCCGAATCCCCTAGAGTGGGGTTCCAGGAATTCACAGTTTGTAACAAAGTCATTAGGTTATTCTAATGGGTTGCCAGGTTTTAGTACCGTTGGATAACCCAAAAGTCCTTGGTGTTGAACTGTGATGTACCAAGTGCCACCACACACTTGTATCACTTTCCTCACAATGACCCTGTGACATAGACACTATTTATTAGGGGAAATGCTGATTCTCTCTTCGGATGTTTCCTTCCATGTGGAGGCAGCTCTATTAGCTGTAACAGTTCTGTCTTATTATCCTCTTACTCACTACTGACCTATCTGGTTGCTGAGTTTGGAAAGAGAAACTGGGCATTTGTAGTCCAGCCTCTTCCTCTTGTGAGCTGGCCTGCCTGCAGACAGCATGTGCTCCCAGATGCACTGGTCATTGCCTGAAATCCTCCTATGAAGGGTCTGTCCCTTCTGGTAGGGTGCTGCATTTGGGGAAACCATCCCCAGCCTGGTGCAGAGTTCTCCTCTTTGGGTCAATGTTATATCTGCAGTAAAGCTACCTTACCAGGTATCAGCTGATCAAGATATTATCTTGGTCCCACCTGACCCACTTCTTTGTCTTATGTCTCTATTTGCTCAGAGCTCTTACAGAGAAGGGGAAGGGGGAGGGGGTGTCTGTTGATTGAGCTCCTCAAGATCTGTCCATTTTAACATGTTCTCAGATAATACCACTGTCTGTCCAACACCAAGTGCCAGCTCTTTCCTCCGTCAGGCAGGGAGCTTCTAGAGTGGTGCTTCTCGTACTCACTATGCAGACACCCAATCCCCTGGGAGTTGGCGAAAAATGTAGATTTTGATTCTGAAGGTCTGGGGTGGGGTCTGTAAGTTTGTTTTTTTATCAAGCTTTCAGGTGGCACCTATGCTGTTGATGGGAAGTCCATGCTGGACGCACAGGGTCATGCAAAGGATGCCTTCCAGAGGTCCAGAGACACACAAGTATGGCAGGCTGTATAATAACCCCCCAAAGATGTCTATGACTTAATCCCTGGAACCTGTGACTATGTTTCATTACATGGCAAAGGGAAGTTCAGATTGCAGATGGAGTGAAGGTTGCTAATTCGCTGGCCTTAAAATGGAGAGATTATTCTGGATTACCCATATGGGTCCAATATGATCACAAGGGTCCTTAGAAGTGGAAGAGGGAGACAGAAGAGGAGGCTAGAGCTATAAGACACGAGAAGGACTCCATCAGCCACTGCGGGCTTTGCAACTGGAGGAAGGGGGCACAAAACAAGGAATGTGGGTGGCCTCCAGAAGGTGGAGAAGGTGAGAAAATGGGTTCTTCCCTAGAACCTGTAAACAGAATGCAGCCCTGCCCTCATCTTGATTTTAGCCCCGTGAGACCTATGTCAGACTTCTGACCTACAGAACTCTAAGATAATAACATGTATTGCTTTAAGACACTAAGTTTGTGGTCATTTGTTACAGCATCAATAGGAAATTATGATACAAATACTTCTTTCATTGCAGTATGATCCGTAAGGCTGGAATGTTTCAACCAGGGAGCCAGTCTGCGAGGTTTGCGTGTAAGGGGTTCTTTGTAAAAATGTACTGTGCTCCTTGATGAAATATTCTAGAGTTTTAAATGCCAAAACTACCAGACTGGATGAATAGGACCAACTACTGCCCGAACAGGCTTGATTTTAAGTTAAGTGAGCATGACGAGCACGTTGTTAAAAACTCAAACCTGATTAAATCTCTGATGAAGCACAGCATGATAAATGCCAGGCGACCACAGTCTGTGAGAACCAAATGCCGTGTGCAGAGCTGGGGAGATTTCCTGTGGAGCTGGAAGCCTGGGCCCCAGGAAGATGACAGGGTCACCATGCGGTTTGTCCCATCAGTGGTTACCAGCCACAGGGGAGCATCCTGTCCCTGCTGCAGAGTCTAGTTTGTCAGATATTTACTAAAGAGTGGGAGGATGAAGACGTGGTGGTGACATAATGAGCTATAGGGAAATTCACTCATTCTGTACCAGGTCTTCCCTGACCAAATTTCAGAGTATGAAAGTAAACTTTTCAAATGCTGCTGCCCAGAGTTGGGAAATGGAAGGGGGGCTGCTAGAATTGGCATAAACCATGTCATTGGGTTCATTCATTTATTCAACCATGATTTCATTTATTCTATTACTGGTTCATTCATTCATCAAATATTTATGATGTATCAACCATATGCCCAGCATTGAAAATACCAGGTTAAACACTATAGAGTCTTATTCTCAGGTTGATGGCAGTTCAGTTGAAGAGAGAAACTGATGCTCCAGGTGTTATAGTATTGAGTGCTAGGTTCAGGAATTGAGCTCTGCCTTCGGGTGCTAAGAAAGCATGGAGAAAGGGCACCTGGCTCAGTGGAGGAATGCAGGTACTGAGGGGATCAGGGTAGGCATCATTCAAGAGGAATTTTAAAAGATGAGAATTAGGTTGGCATAGGCACTCCAGGGGAAGAAACATGTGGCACTCTGAAAGAGCACAGAAGGTGCAGAGATGTCAAGAGTCTGGGCGTGGCTGGAATTCAGGATGTATTCCTGTAAGGGCAACAGACCAGAGAAGAGCTAGAAAGACAAGCTGGTGTCCTGTCACCAGGAGTTTCGTGTGACACGCTAAAACTATGAGGACAGTGAAAGTGAAGGGAGGGTGTTAAGCAGGGATGCAAAGTGGTGAGATCTGAGTTTGGGGAAGATCATCCTGGTGGCTGTGGGGAGAGCATCCCAGAGGGGAGGGAGGCCGGATGCAGGCAAGCCAGATGGGAGGCCAGAGAAGTTTCAAGTCTGAATGGGGCTGTGGACAAAGATGCTCTTTTGAATGAAAGTGTAGGGTTGGGGATAAACTAAGGCTTATTTTAAATTGGGATGAGAACTACAGAATTTATTCCGTTCACCTGAAAAAGCGTTAAGGAAATATTAGAAAAGCGGCAAATGTGGAAGGTTGCTGGTGGCAGTTGCAATATGTTCTTTTGGCTCCAAAAGAGTTTGTGGACTGAGAATAGATGGAAGTGGGGACTGTGTTTAACATGCAATTTTGTATTGTTGTCATCTGCTGTGATTATAGGCTTGGCTCCTGGTTTTTCATTCAGAGCCATTTATACAGAAAATCTCCTATTCAGAATTTGAGTTCATTCCTCATTAATTCAGTGGCTGCTTTCTGTAGCCCAGTGATTGAATTACCTAATAGCACCTGCCTGAAATGATTAACATAAGAGGAAGCCATGGGGTTGTATTTGATACAAATGATATGTTTCCTGAAGTTGTAATTTTATTAGAGGGGGACCCAGTGAACCACCTTTGCAAATGAAGGTGAGGTCCTGGCTTCCAGGAGGTATCTGGGAGGTTAATGAATGATTAGCAGCTAACAAATGACAACATGGCTCGGGAGGAAGGTGGCATTTCTCAAGTGGTGGGTCAGCATCCCCAGGAACATGAGGCATAGTTCTGAAAGGACTGTGGGGTGCATTTTCTCAAAAGGGTGGTGACCAGGGAGAGTGGGAGAAGTGACCAGCTGAGGAGGAGGCCTACACTGTGCCCATGAACTCACTTTCCATCACAGCCTCACTCTGATTGCTTATTAATCAGTCCCAAGTGGATCAAGTAGGGCTTGAACTTCATGATTCCTCTAAGGGAACATGAGTAAATGCTCTGGGTCTCCGTCCCTGAGACAGATCTGGGCAAGCTGGTGCTAATGGACCTAAGTTTTTCTTCCAAAGAAAAGAAGACCATGACAGTGACTTTGTACTGCAATCTTTCAGGACATTGATGGTCTCTTTAAGAGTTCAAGTTGAAGGGGCAGGAAGAATTAAGACACAGGGTACTGAGAAATATTCTATCATTTTGTTCAGCAGTTGAAAGAATACATTTTCTTTGTAACTGAATTGTTTGGTATTTGTACCCATCTTCTTTCTTTCTTTCTTTTTCTTTCTTTCTTTCTTTCTTCTTTTTTATTTGAGAGAGAGTGAGAGAGCGAGCACATGCATGAGTGGTGCGGGGGGGGAGGGGTAGAGGGAGAGAGAGAATCCTAAGCAGGCTGCACACCCAGGGTGGAGCCTGATTTGGGGCTGGATCTCACGACCCTGAGATCATGACCTGAGCTGAAACCAAGAGTCATCAGACCCTTACCCAACCGAGCCACCCAGGCACCCCATCACACATACACACACGTATTTCAGTTCCTACACTGCTTCATTCCTTCTATTCTAGAGGAAGTAGGGTCCAGTTGCCCAGTGCTGCCTATTGCCATAGTGGCATTCTGGAGTCCCTTGCTGGGAGACTGCTTCAGTCAATTGTGCTAGTCTTCATCGAGGGAAAGGTACACTCCATGTGCAGTGGAGGGGCAGGCAGATGGAAGGTAATTTTCTACTGAGAACGAGAAGCTTCTGAGTGGTGCTCAACTCCCACTGGTAGGACAAATCTACTCAAAAGGTTGGTTTGGCTTACGCCTATGAAATGTGCTTTCCACACCTCTTGCCTAACATGCTCCTTATAAGAGCCACAGGTTGACACTTAGACAGTAGTTCTCACACTAGAGTACATGGGAACATTTCCGGGGCAGGGGGGTTGAAAATATAGATTCACAGGCCATGCTCCTAATCAACAGAATCAGACTGTCCACGAGGTGGGACCTAGGAATCTGCATTTTTTGTAGAAGCTTTTCCAGTGGTTTGGATATAGTTGGTCTGAGGGGTGGCATCTAGGTACAGGATGGAGGGAGAGAACACCTGTGTTCCATGCTCAGGAATTCCTTGTATACAGACAATGAGTCTATTTGGCTGTCTCTGTTCCCCTTATAGGCTATACATTTTTCTGTGTTTCCTGGATGCCTGATGTGGGTCTGGGATCATCTGTTTGTTCTTGGGTCTATGGTCTATACTCTGCATACATCTCTAGGTTGCTTGATGCAGAAATACAGCAGCAATGGGGACACTTGTGAATGTCAATTCCCCAGATCCCTTTGCAGAGCCCACATCAGGGTCTTCCTGGCCAGGCCAGGAGCACAAGCTGCCACAAACACTTTTCCAATCTAAAGCTCTTAGAAGATAATCAGAGAACCATGGAGGATTAAGTTCCCACTTCTTTATTTGGAAGAGGCACTAATGGTTTAAAAAATATAAAAAAATAAATAATCCTCTGTATACATTTATTTCTGCTGCAACTCATGCATTTCCCAGACATTTTGTTTACATATCTGCTCACAGAAGTACTATATCTGAGCTAGTGTGTTGTCATGCCTAATTTAAGAACAAAATTTAGATTGTAAGCTTGAATTGTTGCCGCGCCATGTCTGTTCATCTCAGACTTGCTTCATGCATGACAAATGCCTTGTACAAGCAGGAGCAGCTGCACTAAGCCAAGTAACCCACAGGGATGACTCTAGTGAACAGCCCTCAGGAAAGTCATCCCTGGAATATACAAATATGTCCACACCGGTCCACCCTCCATCCTACTCCCATTTCTCCTCTCATCTCTCCCACTAAATAGGTACTTCTAAATACCATCACAAAGCTCCTGGTTTTCACAGAGGTCATCATCTTTTCCATTAACATAATTATCTTATTCCAGGGTCCATTAGAACTCCTGCTGTAATGAGAAGTTTGGGTGCAGCTGTTCATTACATTCCCAGTCACCCACAGCTGCGGCCATTGTGACGCATGCTCTGCATACCATTCTCACCTGTATCACACAGTCCCTCCCGCTTCCATTAAGGTGATCATCTTCCTCCACCCCACTCTGTAGGCATCACCTCATTATAACTCCATTACCTTTCACGTCATCTACATTATAAGTCCATTAGGTTTGGTATCACCACCATTACCTCACTTATCAGCCCCTCCACATTCCAGTTGCCCTCACCTTCCCCTTTATGGCCACCGGCTTTTCATTACAGGTCCATTATCTTCATCATTACCTCGGTTACAGTCATAATTGTTCCTATAACAATTTCAGCATCTTTATCCACCCCTCTATGAAACAAGACCCTGCTCGGCTTTGATAAAGCTACAGGCATCCCTGTTCCACACTCAACATGTACTCAACATCTCCATTAGTGTTAGATTCCCCCCCTTCTCCTTTATCAAACTGCCCATGATCAAGGTGACTACAAAAGATCTGCCACTCACCAAGGCGACCTTTCTATGGCCATTGTCACCTATTTACAACTCACCACTCCATCCTTATGTCTCACTGCATGAAAACCAGGCAGTGATAATCCTCATCCGAAGATGCTGACATCTCATCTGCATGGCTCTCTGTTTGGTTGTCTCCCTGACTCTGAGAATCCTAACTACCAATTTCTTCCTCAAAGCAGTTTGAGGCCCTATTCATATAACTGGTGATGCATACATGTATTTCTCATATTTCAGTGTGTATGTGTCCCGGGAGGCGAGCTGTTTACCATCACTCTCTTTTATCCATCCGATGGTAAGCTCATGGTGGACTAGACCTTGTTCCCTTTCCAATGCACTAAGCAGCTGGCCCAAGTCAGCATTTAGGAAGTGTGTTTGAGTGACTAGATGGATCACCACCCTTCCCTTATCTTCACCCTCACAGCCTATTGCTGTGGCATTGATCACTATCAAAACCTCATCAGGGGCGCCTGGGTGGCTCAGTCGTTAAGCGTCTGCCTTCGGCTCAGGTCATGATCTCAGGGTCCTGGGATCGAGCCCCACATCAGGCTCCCCACCCGGCGGGAAACCTGCTTCTCCCTCTCCCACTCCCCCGCTTGTGTTCCCTCTCTCGCTGTGTCTCTCTCTGTCAAATAAATAAATAAAAATAAAAAATAAATTTAAAAAAAAAAAAAACCTCATCAATACTCTCTTTACAATTTCATTGCTTCAAGCTCCTCCTCTTCGAGGAAAGAGACATCTACCACTCCATTTCTGGGCGATTCTCTCAATAATTATCATAGCTTCAATTGCAGTGGCTCCATTACAAATCCATTACCTCTCTTTGATGGAGAGATAGCCAACTTACCACCATGGCTTGCTTCCCTTCCAGAATGGGCTTCAGCTCCCACAAGGAATCACCAGGTGGGTTGTAGCCTATCCCAGACTGGCCATCACTGTGGCACAAGTGATTCTTACACTCTTACCTCACTGTGTCAGGCTTCACATTACAAGAGGCAGCTTTTCCTTGCTGGTGTCTGACTGTGCTCTCAGACAAATCTTTCAGGGCATAGCTTATGTGGAGGACTTCTGGACTCACACTGCCTGGGTTCAAATCCCGGCTCTGCCACTCACTAGGTCATTTGACTGGGGGCACATTGTTCAGTTTTTCTCTACCTCAGTTTCCTTCCCTGTAGAATGGAGGTAATAACAATACTGATTTTTATTGGTTGTTGGGAGGAGTTGATACATAAAAAGCAATTGAAACAGCACTTAGCAGATAGAAAGCACTCAACAAATGTCAATTCTTCTTGGGCTCCCCTTCCCTAAGCTAGAAGATGAGCGTTGGACTAGACTAAACTCTAAAGTCCTAGACTGAACATTTGGTGGGTGTGTGTTTCTGGTATCAGATTATCATAGTTCTTGCAGTTTCATCACCGAAGTTCTTAAATCATTTCCCAGCTTATTGTCATCTGCTGACTCAGCTGGGAATCGTGGCACTCCCTTGGCCCATGGCCACCATTGTCCTGCACTGGGGTGAGCTCTAGGCATTTCTTCTTTGCACCTCATGAAAGATGCACTGTAGTTTTGCTTTGGCTGGACTTGACTTAGCTGCAGACGAATACATCTATCCTATACCTGGCAAAGCCTCCCAAGTGGCCCCCCGCTGCTGGTCTTGTCCTTGTCCCTCCTCTTTCTGCTCTCTTAGGCAATGCTGAGTTCACGGGTGGCACCTGAATATGCCCAGGTTTGATGTGGGAGATATCTATCCCACCAGTCAGGGCTGCTCCAGGCCATACTACAGAGGAGACAAAGTTTGATTCCAGCTTTGTTACATCATGATTCATTCTCTCTCTCTCTCTCTCCCTCTCTCCTTCCCCTCCCCTCTTCTGGTTCTATTTTCTACCCCTCCTTCTGCTCTTTAGCTATCCAGACCATCCATCACTTGCACTGGATACCCTCCTCAATCCTGCCATCCCTAGCAGACCCCTATGTTCTAAAAAACCATCATTTTTTCCCTCCTCTTCTAAGCATTTTCCTCTTCCAGTGGCCTTTAGACAGAAAATCATGTAATAAAATCATGAGCATTCTAGCATGGATAAACAGGTCTCTCTGGGGACACCTGCCTTTCAAAAGAGACATCTGGGAGAGGCAACACCTCAGCAAGAATGTGACTCAAATGGCAGAATTTCAGACAGTGCGGCAGAACCAGGTATTTTGTTTAATTTTATTTTCTTAAAATTTGAAAGGGAGTGAGGGTGGGGTGCGGGAGTAATTGTGGGGGCAGGGAAATTTCCCTGTGCCAATCAAAATATATTTTGTGGGCAATGTCCCACTGTCTTTATAAAACCCACTTGAAATGCATCTAATAAATTATCCTTAATTTACCAATCTCTCCATTTCTCAGAGGCCACTGGAACCTTCAGCTAATGAAGCCATCTCATCTGTTATGGAGTTTCTGTGGGTTCTTAACACTCAATTGTTAGTAGTAAGAGAATTCAGTTGTCAAAGATCAGTCTGAAGTGTGTGAGGCTTTCAGTGTAAACAACATTCCTCCTGAGCAAACATGAGGAAAAATATGCTTCACTTTGTGATTGCATAGACAACAAAAACTGGCTGGCACTAGTCCAAGTCTACAGAGATTACTGGGACCACAAAAGTATTTTCTGCCTCTAAATTGTTGGTCTTTGGCCAAGGCAATCCAAGGGTTGGCACAGGTGCCCGAAAGATGTGAGGCCCTTCTAACTTCACCATCATCAGCAACTTTTTCCTTCTCCAGTTCTCTGTCTTCCTCTCCTTTTATTCTTACTGTTTTCCTTAAGTCTGAGTTGTCATGTTCCTTTTGTCTTGCTGGCTTTGTACCACCTCTCCTTTCCAGGCTCGGCTCGATGCCCGTGACCTCTGCCAGGATGTCTTCTCTGTTCATCTCCACCTCCCGGAACCCATGACACTCACTCTATTTCAGTTTTCAGTAATAGCACAGCCAACACCGGGGTGTGGTATTAGTACATCACTGTATATAGATAGATGATAGATAGGTAGATAGATAGATAGATAGATAGATAGATAGATAGATAGATATACTTTAGTACATCATTATATTGTCATGCACTGGTATATTATTTACTTTCTGGGTATAGAATTGCCCTCTTGACTAAATCCTAAGCTCCTTGGGTTCAGGGAGCATGATATGTACTGCTTTTGTGTGGCCCATGGCTCATTACTTTTGTATTTGACACATAAAAATTACTCAGTAAAGGCTCGCTAACTGGGCCTTCTGCACCCTGCTCTCATTTTCCCCCATCTCTGCCTTGTCTTTCCTTCTGACCACCTTCTCACTTTCCTTCTCTTCCCTGCTGCTCAAGCGCTTGTGGCTAGTGGCACTCACAGCACTGCTTAAGCATGCCGGATGCGGTCCAGGGGAGGAGATTTCTGCCTCCCGGTTTCTAGGAGCTGGGGGTTGTGTTTAAGAGTGGTCGCTCGGGTACCACATCAGGTAGGACTGACTCCTGGCCCATCAGGGTCCTTTGGTTTGGAATTGAAGAGAAGGAGAGGGAGGCCAACCTCAGGTTATAAAAAGATACCACCATAAAGCTGCTCAGGGGGCTGATCAGCCCCACACGTCAAGATACTCAATCATGAAACTGTAAGTGCTTCTGAACTCCTTATAACACATTCGTTAACTACACTGCAGGTACTTTCACTTGGGGAAAAAAAATCCGGACAATTTATTTATGATTTTTTTTTAAGATTTTTAAAAAAATTTATTTGACAGAGAGAGACACAGCAAGAGAGGGAACACAAGCAGGGGGAGTGGGAGAGGGAGAAGCAGGCTTCCTGCTGAGCAGGGAGCCCGACGTGGGGCTCGATCCCAGGACCCGGGGATCATGACCTGAGCCAAAGGCAGATGCTTAATGACTGAACCACCCAGGCGCCCCAATCTGGACAATTTAAATTTGCTTTGGTGACATACCAAAGGGTAACTTTACATAAGCATTTTCACTGTAAATATGGGTCCTGCTTATGATCAATTCTCATCAGTGTGCTGGAAAGCAATTTCAGTAAGTACTTAGCTTAATCAATTTGTATCTGCACATTGACCTTCGGGACTTGGCCCACGGGTCCCATCATGCAGTGTGCTCCGCAATTCTCTGTCTCTTCAGACAGCATATTTCTCAATATTTATACATGGATTTCATTTTCAATCAATGCCATCATCTCTTCCTTGCTTAAGACCGCTTTCCTTGCCTGGGGAGGTGAGAACCAGGCAGAGCCTCTGCCACTTATGTGTGTTACAGAATACTTGTTTACTACTTCCTTAAAGTCTAGAGAACTAAGAAGACAGTGGGGCATTCTGGGATAATAAAAATAATGGAGAAAAAAATTCTTATCAGCTTGTTTACACAATTATGTAAATGATAAGCACTTATACATGGCTGATTCCTCAATTATTCATGGTTTGAAGCTCTTGAAAATTCAATTCAACTAAATAACCTTTTCTTCAGCTCTTATTATGAGCAAGGTGCTGTAATTTGAGGAAGGAGAGACAAAAATACAATTTGATAAGGAAAACCAGAGAAATACACAAATGACTATAATACAAGAAGTACAAGAAGAAAGGCATCGCAGACACTCTGGGTTTAGAGCAGGAAGAGAACTTCTGCACAGGTGGACCCAAAATGAGATACATGCGGGACAGGGGAGATTGTGTTAGCACCCCTTCTCCTCACCCCCAGGCCCCTCTTTTTTTTAAAAAAAAAATTTATTTATTTATTTGACAGAGAGAGACACAGCAAGAGAGGGAACACAAGCAGAGGGAGTGGGAGAGAGAGAAGCAGGCTTCCCGCTGAGCAGGGAGCCCAATATGGGGCTCGATCCCAGGACCCTGGGATCATGACCTGAGCTGAAGGCAGACGCTTAAAGACTGAGCCACCCAGGTGCCCTGCCCCCCGGCCCCTCTTAGCTCAGCCCTCTATCACCTCTTATCTGGATGATGAGAGCAGCTTCTTAACGGAGCTCCCCCTCTAATCGATACTTCCCAGGGGTCTTTATAAAAGGCAATCTGATCATGTCCTTCCCTGGCTTGGACTTCTCCACTGTCTGCAAGAAAGAGTTGAAGTTTCTTGGGATCTTACTCTTGAAGACTAACTGTCATCTTCCATGGTCTCCATACCCCTCGTCTCGTCATGTACATAGTGCCGTCTACACATTGTGCTGCCTTGGTGACTTCAGTGACCTTGGCCACGCTGCTCCTTCTACCTGGATTGCCTCCCGTCCTTTCTATTCTCCCTTCCTGGGTTCTCCATTTGTCTGGAGAACTCTTATAACACGTTCCTTGCTGCCCCCTGCCCCGAAGACAGGGCTGATGATTCCCATTCTGCTTCTCTACAGTGCGTGACCCCATCAGCTCACTTGCCCTTTGTTCTGTAATTTGGGGAGGAACAGGCAGGCTTGCCTGCCGTGTAAGAGCATCCTCCTTGCGGTCAGGATCCAGACTGCACCCGGCACATAGTATATACTCCATGCACGCTTGCAGAATTAAGTTGAATCTGTTGTTTGGGTGGGTGGGATGCACTGTTATGCATGGATCAAAGAGTGGCTATATAGTGAGAAGTGAATCTAGACTATTCCTCCACTGAATTTGGGATAAGAGGAGAGAGTCACAAAATCAAGGGAAAGCTGTTTTTGTTTGCTCGTTTTAATGGAAACCAAGGTTTGTTCGTAAGCAGAAGGGGAGGAACTGACAGAAAGTGAGAGGAGATGTGAGTGAGAAAAGGGGTAATGGCTGGGTGTCAGCCCTGGAGGAGGTGACAGGGAAGGGACTGAGAGCTCAGAGGAGGAGTGAGCCTTAGAAGGAGGAGGGACACTTCCTCTCCAGAGAGACAAGGTAAATACAGCAAGTTGGGGAGGATGACCTTGCAGGGGCATTCTGAGAAGAGGAGCAAAACCAAGCAATGCTCTTTCTGCGTGGTCCCAGGCTTAGCACAGGGAGAGGCAAACACCCAATATGAGTACACCTTTCCCATGTAAACTGCAAGATGTGGAGAGAAAACATGACCTCAACTTTGAACTATCTGTTTATATTCACCTTTGGTTGGGTTCCCACCCTACCTCCCGCCCCATTCCATTTTTGACTTTTTCTAAAGTGTACAGAAGAGTATTACATTGTGAGGCAGTCACACCTAGATGGCTTCCTAAGTATGTGTCCCCTTCCTGGCCTTAAAGCCACCTGTAAGTGTTACAGAGGGAGCTGACCATATTAACCAAGATGAAACATTCTGACCATTTTATATTATTCCCCACCAAAGTCAGGTATTAGCAATAGTAATACTGAATTAAATAACTAAATAGTAGCTTTTCAATCAAGGTTTGTTGCCTGGAACTGAAAGTTATCGGAGGGTGTGGGATCACAGAGAGAAGTTTCCCCACAGAGTTTCACACACAGATTATACCTTGGTCCTGTGCCCCTGTCCCCACCTGACTTTTCCTTAATAATGCATGATCATGGAGACACATGTACACACAGGATCCCAGACCTTTCGAGATAAAAGGGACCTGACAGATGCACACAAGCCCAGTCTCAGGCTGCAGAAAGGCATGGGAGAAGTCGTGCTTCAAAACCTGTCTGCAGTCCAGAGCAGCCATGAAGCTGGGAGCTCAGCTCCCCAAATATCACATTCATCTCAATTTGGCAAGAGGCTGAAAGCCTATCTGGGGCCATTTAAATTCTAATGTTATTAAAGGCTCATCTAATCAGCTTTTAAAATAAGCTGCTTTCAAATGCATGGGGAATGAAGGTAGGATAGAAGCAGGCCAAGTGAGGCTGTTCAGATCAGCCTGGTGAACGCATCTCTGTTTGAATTGCCAAGGAGCCATGAGGCGACCTGCAGGTGAGACATCTGCAATTCTAACACCAACCCATGCCAGTGGAGAGCTCTTTGTAAGTACATGGGGGGAGAGGGCTACTCTGGACAATCCATGCTCCCCTGTGAGGTCAATCGTACACATGTGACAAGTCTTGGCAGGGAAAGATGGACTGGCCTCGGAGCCAGGAGGTGGCTTTGAGATTTAATCAACAGAGCAGCTGGTGCTTCTGAGAACTACCTCTGAATACTGCATCCTGGTGACTTCTGAGAGTTTCCACCCTTGGGAGGGTCAGCAGGATCCAACACCCCTGCCTGGATAGTTGTTCACTGGCTTCAAGGTAGGCCCCTCACATCCAGCAGTGGTTTGACTATCCCTGGTCCCAAAACCTTTTGTCAGCCCTCTCCTGAAATGGAGCTTAAGCCTGATGTGTTTACAGCTCTGATGTGGTTTGGAATTTTTGGAATTATGATTCTGATTCTGACACCAATTCCAATGTGTGGGTTTTTTTTCCCCCACACCAAGCAATTTTTTGATACCAGCTGTGTGTGCTACAATTCAACTCAGTTCTGACACCGCTTACCTGGAGACAGTATCAGATTCCCCAGGCTGAGGCCTCCGACCCACGTCAGATGCCAATTGCAAGTCCCCTTTACCTGTGCTTCCAACTGGCTCTAAATCAGTTCCCCACGCCCCCCTCCTCGGGCTCAATTAATTTGCTAGAGCAGCTCACAGAACTCAGGAAAACAGTTTACTCACTAGATTGCCAGTTTATTACCAAGGATATTAAAGGACACAAATCAACAGCCAGATGAAGAGATACACAGGGCGAGGTCCTAAACAAAGGAGCTTCTGCCTCTATGGAGTTTGGGGCCCAGCATGGTGGCACGTGGAAACGTTCTGGCTCCCCACCCTGGAAGCTCTCTGAACCCTGTCCTTCTGGGGTTTATGGAGGCTTCATTACACAGGTATGATGTGTTAAATCATTAACCATTGGTTATTGAACTCAATCTCCAAACCCTCTCCCCTCCCCAGAGGACTGAAGTTCCAACACTCAAGTCTCAATGTTGGTTTCCAGCCCCCATTCTTAGGTGCATTCCCAAAGTCCCCACATTGACATAAACTTGGGTGTGGTTGAAAGGGGTTTGTTATGAATATAAGGACACCTTTATAGCTCTTATTGATGAGGGAGCAGAAGCCAAGCTGAGGACAAAGCACAAGCTGACACCCCACAACACCCCCATCACACACGCACACACACACACACACTCCCAAGTGGGACATGTGTGACATTCCTCAGGCACTCCTGGCTGCCCTAAAGCTAAGGGAAGGGAAAAACAAATGGTTAACTAATAGAGATCACAGTCCAGAAAGAGAGGAGTCTCCCTCAGTTTACAAATATCTTAGTGATTTACAAGAAAAAAGCATTCTTATTAATAGCCTAACTTCTAGAGACCCATAGACTCAATTTCCTGGAGCCCTAACATCACCCACCCATCCATAGTGATGTAGGAAACAAAGGTAGAAGGGAATGTAAATAAAATAAAATTTCCTTATAAACTACAGCTCATTGGCAAGGACCTGAGATAGGCAGAGTATCACATTCCTCTGGGAAGCTCCCAACTGTCTTAATGTTAATGCTTTACTAGAGGGAAAAGCAACCTTTACTTGACTATGGCAAGGCCTCCAGAATCTTGTACGTCCTCTTAAGCATATGAAAGTTCTTTTGAAAACCTCCTCTTTCCTTACCTCCCACAACTCCCAAGTATATAGTCATTCACCCCCCACAATCCCCGTGCAGCAGCTCTTTCTGCCCACGGGTCCTGTCCCCGTGATTTAATAAAACCACCATTTTGCACCAAACACGTCTCAAGAATTCTTTCTTGGCTGTCAGCTCCAGACCTCACCCCACCGAACCTTACCTACATTCAAAACTACATCATCATCACTTAGGACATTTTTTTATTTTTTTATTTTTTTTAAAGATTTTATTTATTTATTTGAGAGAGAGAGAATGAGAGACAGAGAGCATGAGAGGGAGGAGGGTCAGAGGGAGAAGCAGACTCCCTGCCGAGCAGGGAGCCCGATGCGGGACTCGATCCAGGGACTCCAGGATCATGACCTGAGCCGAAGGCAGTCGCTTAACCAACTGAGCCACCCAGGCGCCCACTTAGGACATTTTAAGCAAGGGTTTTAGGAGCTCTGTGCCGGAAACTGGATGAAGACCAAATATATATTTCTTATTATAAATAACAAAATCATAAGGATAATCCCCAGGGCCTACTTTAATCATTAGGCTCATCCTTGCTTTTCATGAGCCTTCTCTGATTCAGTCTGCCCAGGTCAGACCAGGGCAGGGTTCTCATTGCTGGAGTAAGACTAGCTCCAGATGAGATGAGATGCTTGTCCTCAGGGCTCATCCCTCTCCCACTGTGTCTGCACACTGGCTTCTCAGGTCCCTCACAGACTCTCATTCTGGCTGGCAGGGTCCTGGGCTCCCTCTTTCATCCCCCCACTCCCTCCATCAGAAACTTCAGATTTCAGAGCTGATGAAAATAGGTGGGTGCTCTTGTCAGGCTGATGAGTTGTTTTACATTTAAACCAACATTCTTTAAATATTTATTCAACATCAGTTTAGAAGAAGATGACAATGACGGGCACCCTGGATCTCATACCCCTGTTGAACCCACCTCATTCAGAACTCAGCTCAGAAACCAACCATGTTTATTTGAACAAGTTTCTTTGGCCAGGGTGAGGGGTGGGGGGGATATTAATCTTGTAATGCAAGTGGTTTGTCAAATATTCTTTTAGCTACACAGTATGTTCTCTCAGTAGAGTGCTAGTAAGTACAAATGTCTTCATCTTAATACATTTCCAGGGACGCTGTCCTGACAGCTACCCTTAGCTGCCGCCCAGACGGTCCACCCCGTTCCAGCTCTGCTTGGTTGCAGAGAACTTGATCTCAACCAGCTGTTCACATAAAAGCACCAAATTAACCAAATTGCTCTAAATTGTGAATGGCTGATAGCCAGCTTAATGCTCTAAAGTCTCTTGTGAGTTTCTAGGCTCAAAGTTGTCTTAAACAGCCTGGGATACTTTGTAGCCAATGTCCCCAAGTGAGGCAGGGTGTTGCTGTGAGTGGCCTGGGCTGATTCAAACTTGGGGCTTCAGAATAGACTTGTCTCTTGCTGCAGAGTGCTGTGATAGATAATGAGTGCATTATGAGTCTGAGGTTGGAAATGAGTTTTTCCTGAACACATTTTAGCAACCGTATAAACAAATAGAAAAGGCTGGTGAGTCTATTATCATTGCTTTGTACAATAAAAAAGGGCCACACCTATTTGAAACGTTCCGAATTCCGTGTGTCAAATTTGAGTGTCAGGGAAAGTTATTAAGGGAGCACAATTTTCACTGTGCCCATCAACTCTGAATCCTGAGAGCCTTCTCCCATGGACCATTTTTCAGAAGGTTATTATTTCAGCCTGAAAATTCTTTAGACATATATATGTGGTGTGGAAAAGGAATTAGGAAAGCTTTTAAATTAAAAGAAATAAAACGACAGGTTTTTCCTCTAGCCATATAAATGGTTATGGATAGAGATAAAGAGATGGATATTTTTTCATAATACTTTATTAGAGGTTTTGGAACTCCAGAAATTTGAGTCGGGCTGGTGAATAATTTAGCACCGATTCCTGCAGGCCCAGTGCAGGCGCGGTTGGGCTGGGAATCAAGCCTCGTCTCTTGGAGGGACTGAGAGCAGTAATACACTCTTATTACTGACCACATCATGAAATGCATTTCAGAAATATTTCATGAAAAGCCCAACCCTTGGTGCCCGGTTTCCCCAGCTTTTGCCGAGATGGCATGAAGCCCAGGGGAGCTAATGCTCTTGAGCACCTCATTTCAGGGAGGCTATCCTGAGGCTGTTGTTGCAGTGACAAGAAGCCTCAGTCCCTGTGGTCACAAGGGAAAGCCTCAAACTGGCCATCTCTGTGATGGACGGTAAAAGTTTCACAGGAAATACCTTTAGTGACAGGGTCTTCGATGTCTTCTCTTTCCCACACGCTCTTCAATCCTAACTCCAAGAGACCTGGATGCAGGTCTGTGATGATACGTCTCTGCGCAGGTGTGATGATACGTCCACCTGAAACAGGAATAGGGAGGGAAGAAAGATGTTGATGGCTTCAAAATAAGGAACCTCAGTTTCCCTCAGTTTCCCTTTCCATCCCAGCCACCATATCTCCTTTTCAGTAAACTTGGAGATACACCACGTGGTTGTTGAAAACAAAGAAAACTGGTATATTAAGTTATTTTGTTTCCTCTCCAGAGAGTTCTATTTATTTTATTAATTTTTCTTTCGTTCACTCTCATAGCTTTGCCATAAAGCCATAAGTATTTAAGGAAAAAGCTCTACAGAATGATTATAAATCCAGAAATGTGTTTTGGGTGACAAAACTGTTCTGAGATCTTTGCAGGTGGCTATAATAACATGCTTCAGTGATCTGATGATGACAGATGTCCGGCACTTCCTCCAGGAAGCCGCCCATTGCCCCTAAACTGGGGCCCCTCTTCTGTGCATAATGTCCACATCACTCATACATTCCCGTGTCATAAAAGTCACCACTTATTGTAAACCTCCTCGTCTGTGCTGTTCTCCCTCTGGACTCTCTGTCCCACTCCCTACTTTGGCTCTCGTCCCATGCACAATGCAGCACAGAGAAGTTCACCAAATACTCATTGAGGAAATGGATGCAGCGGTGCAGAGGGCAATCCTCTCAGGCTAGAACCACCCCCTACAAAAGCAGTGGCATCTACTGCGAGTGGGGAGCGTCTGTGTCAGCAGTTTGCCAATCTGTCTAAGCATGGCTCCCATGCAGAACTTGGACCAGTGCTCCCCTTTGCACAATTCCCAGGGACCATCGACACCATCCATTACAGGATGATTATGCCTTCTTGGGCTTGCTTCCCACAAATCCTTGGAGCCTTCTCCCATGGGGACACTGAGCCTTAAGGATCTCATATGTATTTGCAAAAATCAGTTAGCTCTGGAAGGAGGAAAGAGCAAGGCTTTGGCTACAGCGTAGGCTTGCTCATCTAAGTTCTTCCTGAATAAATTGAACTTCCCAAGGAAGACCCCCCCTGGAACCTGAGAATTGGAAGAAACAGAAAGATCATTCAGTTCTGGAAGGGCAAATAGGTTTCATCTCTGGTGAATCCTCCCTCCAGTGTATCAGTAGTGGCTGCTTGGAGCATGGGGTTGGGAAAGATTCTGAGGCTGCATCACTGGGAAGGAGAGTGTTTATCGGTAGACTTGCCCAGGAAGGGGAAGCATTGATGGTGACATAAATGTAAGGTGTTTCCCTCCTCCTGTCCTAATCTGACTGCTCACCAAATAGAATAATTACACTTCCTCTGGTCAGTGTAATTTGCACAGTGGCTGCCCAAATTTGCAGCCCATTTTTCCAGCATATAACTCTGATACTAGAGATTTTCTTCTTCCAGGGAATTAAAACTCCCTCTACTTTTTGCTTCTACCCATTGATCCTTTTATTTCTCACTCTAAGAGGTGATGACTTCACCCTCGAAAAGCTGGCCCAATCTCTTTTTAGCCAATTAAGTCAAAAGTCATCAAACATGTTAGCAAAATCCCCTTCAATTTCCTCGATTAAAAACCAATTCCTTCGATGTGCTATTTTATTATCTATTTCTCTAGCTAGGTATAAGCATAGTCATTCACTCTTTTAAGTAATGTATATTCATTTACAATAGTTTAAATGTCTTTGTTTGATAGCCTCAAAATTATAAAAGTGACATGTTCACGTACCATATAAAACAATATGAAGATGCATATGGAAAAAGCTAATCATTCCCCCCCCAACCTCAGCCCCTTGATGTCACATTTTAATAGTCCAGCCTATATTTTTCCACACTGTCATGAGTCAAGTTCCAGGGAAGCAGACTGAAATAGATTATGTGCACTGAAGGGTCACTGGGGCACACTCTTGTGGGGGAGTACAGGAAGCAGAGGGAGCTCTGGAGCTGTCCTGCATTGAGGAGGGACAGGCCTTTGGCCCCCACCTGTCTTTGGCTGTCACAGTTGAGCAAAGCAGCTCCTGGACAGGAACCCAGCTGTGAGTTGTGAGCTGCCCACACTCCCAGCACCTGGTGGGTGAGTGCCTCCGTGAGGTGGTACCTCACAGCACCTACAACACACAACCTTCCTCATGCTCATTGAAACCCAATCAGGCACATATACACAGATATATGATGTTTTTGTTTATAGTTTTTAACCGAAATTCTCTGCAACTTGTTTCGACTTAACATATGAGCATCATCCTTTTTCCCCTAATTTACTTATGCATACATACACATACTTTCACAAAATGGATGGTATTATACATCGAGGCTTTTTTAGTGCCATGTCCTTATTTTTTTTCCTCTATTACTTGCCTCTCTCCACCCACTCTCTCTCCTGCACCATCCACATTCCCCTCAGCTCCCATGTTAACAGCATGGGATGTAGACTTCCGTCTTTTCCTTCATGCTCATCTAACCACATATATTCCTCTGTGATTATGGGTAGATGCTCTGATTTGGTGTTTTGGTCATTGGCAGCACCCACGTATTAAGAGCCTTCTGAGTAGCTGGGTCTGTGGCAGGCACTGGGGACACAGCCTCTGCCCTCAAGGAGCTCCTGCCCATAGGGGAGAGAGACACTGGACAGGAGTTACAACAGTGGAGGTTCACTCGTGGGGGTAGGCGCCAAACACACAGTTATTTTGAGAATTAGAACTAGAACTCGGGGCCCCTGCATTCTAGTCCTTCCCATTTAACTAGCTTTTATTTATTTATTTACTTATCTACGTATTTTATTTTTTAACTAGCTTTTTTTTTTTTTAACAGGTTTCAAACTGTAGGCTGAACAATGGCCACATTGAATTAGAGCAAGTGTGTGCCAGTCTTCCTGAAGTCATGACCATACTCGCTGTGTTCTAGAAGCTCATATTGAACCCGATATACCAGCCCTCAGATACAATGTGCGTAACCTCACTCATAGACACGTTGGAGTTGATGAACAAGCCAGACAGCCCTGAAGAGACCACACAAAGGCACCATCTTGGAGTAGATTTTCATATAATCGGCAACAAGGCAAATGATTATTATAACAGAAATGGATGCTGGTGGGTCAAAACATGAGCAAGTATTCCGTGTAAGGAGTTCCAAGGCAAAGCTGTTGGATAAATACCTAGTGCAGCACTCTAACTCCCATGTCCTTTCAGCCTACACAATGCGTGGGGGACCAAGGGAGAGGGGAAATGGAACCCCAGGAGATGTACACACAACCAAGGAGCATGGCGACCTGACTCCCCAGCAGCTTCAGCAAATTGATGTGTTCTTTTGTTCATTCTCTCAACCCACTCAAATACCTGCACCTCTGCCCTTTATGCCCAACATTGCCTTGAAAGCCATTTTCTGGGGTCAGCTTATAAAAGCTCATCTTTGAAAAATATAGTTTTCCTATGAAATATGTCTAGAAAATGTGCATTATATTTTCTCTCCACATCAAGTGCTGACCCCTTTTATACTGAATGTGAGTCCAGCAACCTGAGGGGCTGGACCTGGACTTTGTTGCTTGGGCTCCCTGCCCGTGACTGCCCAGGCAGGATCTGGGGAATTGGGTGTTCCAGAGAGTGCCACCCATGATGCCCTATTGATCCCAAGCACAGATTTCCTCCAAAGCCTTGGGTCTTTTTCCCCTTCAGCCTAGGTAAATTGTGGGCAGAAGAACAACACTGCCAGGCCAGGTGGGACACAGCAACCAAAACCTGCAGAGGTTTCAGATTTCACAAAAACAGTTCATTTTGATATTCAGCATAAACCTTGGTACTTGGGTGGTTTGGGTTTGTTTACTGCAAATTGCTGAAGATGTCCCAGAAGTAGCCATGTGATTGCAAGGATGCCAGTCAGTTCTAGACAAGACCATCCAATATGCTAAAGTATTGTCAATTCATATTTTTTCTCTTACAGTTGTTGGTTGCTGAAAGTGGATCAGATGTTCAGTACAACAGCCAACAAATTGTACTTAGTCATCTTAATGAGAAAATGGGAAATTGAGGCAACTATTGGTGATCTGACCCATTTTCAACTCCTAAACTCACAGTCTCCTTTAAGAAGGTACCTTGAATGACTACTATTTGGGCTCCTATTTTCAGCCTACACGTTTGAAGGTTAATTAGAAAGATTTCTCCTACCCATTGGTATTGGCAAGACATTACAATTCAGAAGGATGTGAAAAGTTAATGAATGCATTATCCATTGCTGTATAAAGATTACTCCCAAACTCACTGGCTTAAAACAATGAACATTTATTATCTCATGGTTTCTGTGGGTCAGGAATTCCAAAGTGGTTTATCTGGGTGGTTCAGGCTCAAGGTCTCATGAAGTTTCAGGTAAGATGTCAGTGAAGGTTGTAATCATCTGAAGACTTGCTAGGACTGGAGGCCCTGGTTCCTCGAGGACTCACTTAGATGGTGCTGGTTGTCATGGGAGGTGTCCCCACGTGGGCCTCCATAGGGCTATTTGTGTGTCCTCACAGCATGGCTGTCTCCCGCCAGAGTGATGGATCTAAGAGAGAGCCAGGGGAAGCTAGCACATCTTGTATGACCCACCTTATCATTTCTGCAACATCCTATTGGTTACATAGGTTAATGCTATTTAATGTGGGAAGAGACAACACAAGGGTATGAATACTAGAATGCAAGGACTAATTGGGGGTCATCTTGAAAGCTAGCTACCATGAAGCCTTTTTGCCTTTATCAGTAATGGCAAAGACCTGGAATAAAAGCATCTCTGTGTCTTGTATCTCCATGGAACAAGAAATGGAAGAGGCTGGAATTTTGCTGTGAGGATTAATTTAGACAATAAAAGGAAAAGGCTTAGCTTGATGTATGGCAGAAGGTAGGAGCTCAACACTTGTTAGCTGCTCTTTCATTCTCCCTCATTGTTTCCCCTCGGGGTCATGGTGCGCCATCAGAATGATGGTTAAATGACCCTAACTCAGACTGGGCCTTCCCTCCTGCCTCACCTCCCCCCTCCAGCCGTGGTTTCCAAATCCAAAGAAGGGATTCAGCCTTGGTGGTTTAGGTTTGTTTTCCCTGAGGAAGATTTGCTGAGGTTTAATAAAGTCAGGATGTGTGAGAGACACTGCAGTTCTTTCATATCTTAATTAGCAATTAATTAAGTGGAGGTGCGGGTGTCTAGAATATCTGACAGACAGGCTCAATAATTATCTTTTATCATTATTACTAATGGAAAATATGGTCAGGGTGGTTCAAGATGCCCCAGAATTTCAGCTTTAATTGAATGACCCAGTGGAGAATGAAAATGAGCAGTCTGCCCTTTCCACATTGTTTTATTAAAAACATTTTGAAATTTGGCGGTGCCTTGCACCCAGGAGTTTTCCTGGCCTGTTATCCTGGACTGTGGTCTTTAGCTAGGCATAGAGGAAGTGGGGTGCGTCACCTCGGGGTGGCCGGGTCCTTCCAGGAAAGCACACGCTCACATTGTGAGGACTATGCTGACAGCATCAACACCCTCCTCCCGCCCATCCCCAGGAGAGGTCTCTGTTTGGAGGTCAGAAGAGGACATTGCTCTAAGATCTGAGCTGGAGAAGGGAAGGGAGGTGCTTTTCTAACGTTGCTCTGGTGATGGTGGCCCCAGTCTCACGCGAGTTCCTTCTGGGCGGTGCAGTAAGACCCTAAGCTGATGGTTAGCAGCTTCACAACCTCACGTTCCCATAGGAAGTACGGCAAGCCGAGAGTGCAGAACCTGGCCACCACTCCGATGACTCGGGGAAAGTAAGCTGGGGCTTGGTGTCCACCCTATTCTGAACTCACACACAGGGGGTCCTCTGCGGGCGCTCACAGGGACCAGACAAGCCGCTCCAAGCCTTCAGTCTTCCAGAGGTGACCTATGACAGCTGAATCTTTGTCAGACGAGGTTTTCACCCCAGAGACAGCTGCACACTGTTGCCACAGGGGATCATTCGGGGTGACACAAGGGTCCTTCTCTGTCCACATGTGTCTGGGTATCTGTATAGATTGTGCAAGACCTCCTAGGTGCCGTGCTACCTCTTTATCATTATACCCAAGTGGATTTTTTGGATGAGCCCTCCCGCTCTGCCTACATGTATCAGGGATCTGATCTGAGCATCTGGCAGGCTTGGAATCTTGTCAATATCCCTCACTAAGTGGGTAATTTTCATTATTCACAATTCATAGCTCCAACTTAAGATCATTCATCAGGTCTGATGCGAGACTTGAGATCTGTGGGATAGCTCCCATTTGTGGGGCTGGAAGATTCCGGTGTGTCCCCCTAGCTCTGTTTCTTGACGCTTGGTCCTGCCTCTGGGTGATTGGGCTGTAAAGGGCAAGACTCCTTTTCTATGACCAGGCTGCATGTAGTTTCTGGCCTATATTCGTGGTGCTTTGAGTTGGTTCTTTACTGAGCGTTCCCCGTTCCTTGACATTCCTCTGAGTGACACTGCAATTTAATAATGGGAGGAGGAGATTGAGTACCTGGAAAAAGGATTAACAATGAGCTCCATGTCTTAAAAATCAAACTGTTAGCAGTGGTTCTAGCAGGGTCATGTGGGTTTTTTTTTTTTTTAATTTCCTTTGTCTTTTCCCATTTAATCTAAATTTCTTACCTTTCCTATTATGTTTCTATTTTGCTTTAATAGTGTGAAAGTAAGTGTGATTTTAAAAATTTAAAGAGTATGGTTGTAACTTATTTTATCAGGTCTTATATCAATGGTGCTTAGCGTGGAGAGTCCGTGAATTTAGATGGAAAAAAAATTATTATCTGTCTTTTCGCTGACCTTTAACAAAAATTTAGAAGTCCCTCTAATTTTAAATGTGGGCAACAAGTCACAATAGCCTTAGCAGTAGCTGTAATTTTGTCACCAATAGAAGTCACAGATATTTTTATGTCTCATTACAGTTGTTGCAGATAGGTTGAAATATTGTTTAAGCTTATTACTATCTCAAAATTACAGTACTTATTAGAGCTGCCAGCAGATCTGGTTATTTACTGTGTTAATAAAGAAGCACATATATTACCATACAGCAAATTTGGTTTTTTAGTATTTTGATAACTGCATATCAATAAAAATGCAATTTCTTTTGTAATTCCTATATATTTTATTTTATGCATTTATACCATTATTCTGAGAAGGGATTCAGATGCATCAGCAGGCCAAAAGGGTCCACGACATGACAAGGGTTCAGTTGCCTTGGCTTAAGAGGGGAGGGGGACACTAGCATGTGTTGACACAGCCCCGATCCAGGTCCTAGGCTTTCTGTGCCTTGCCCTGCTGAATCCTCCCTAAAAGCCTACGAGAAAAGTGCTATTATTACTCTCCCCATTTTAGAGTCAGGAAATGGAGACATAAAGAGGTTAAGTAACTCGCCCAAGGTCATTCAGCTTCTAAGTGGCAGAGCTGATGAAGAGCTCAGGCAGGTGGAATGCAGATGGCCTCCTTTGTCCTTCCCTTTGCTCCACAGATGGGTCAATATCACATGTGCTATTTCATTTGCTTGTGTGTGGCCATGCCGGATGGAAGTGTGTTGCCTGGAAGTTTGATGGTGCGTGCTTGACCTTTCCAACTGGAATGCAAATACTGCAAAGACAGTGTCTGGGCCATTTTTCTTTATTGATCCCTCTGAAGTCCCCAAGGTAGTAGAATTAAGGGATTATATTTTGAGCACAAGGTTGACTAGCAAATATTATAGAATTTCAGCCATTGAAGGTCTCCCTGCCCCCCCAACTTATGTTCCGGCCTCACCTAGGGAGGCATCATGTCTCTTTGGCCAACCTGTCTGTTCTTATTCTGAAAGTCCCTATTCCCAGCACCTACTCTGCCCTTTCCCTGCCCCTTCTGCCCTTCCTACCTCTTTTCCCACAGCCTCCCTGCATCCAAAGGGAGTGGAAAGTTCTGAGGGCCAAAGCCTGACACAGACAAATGCTTCATTACCAGGAGGACTCGGGTGCACAGTGCTCAAGTCTGCCAAACTCTGCACACCACCCTGGAAGGGCACCCCTTGGAGAACACTAAACCAGGGCCAAATTGCATTTGCTAGACATCCATCACCAGGGTAATTTCCTGCTTAAATATGTGTGCTCGCCTCAGTGAAAGGAGCTGAAAATGAGTCCAAAAAAGGGAAAGAGAAAGCTTTGGATCTAAGGTAAGCCCTGGCCCTCTCTTCATCTGATATTCAGCCCTGCCTTGCCTGGTGTGGACAGAGGGGAATATGTCTTCTTTCCCTTAAATGGATACTGTGGACAGCTAATTGGCTAAGGCAGGACTTTGCTGGCAAAGGTGTCACCCTCAGGGCCAGAGGCTGAGTATATTTTCTCTGATGGCAGCTCTCTGGTCTTCCTCAAAGATAGCCAATTTCTCTTCAAAGGACCTGACCCACAACCATACAACTGGCCCAGGATATCCTGTCTCCTTGGAACAAGTTTGGTTTTAATTTGTTACATATCACTGGATCCACAATTTAGGGAGGATCCATTGTTAGAGGGACACAAGGTCAACCTCCCAGGCATTTGAGGAAGATCTCTCCTGTGGTTTCAGTTGGGTTGTGAGCCAAAGCTCTGTGGCTTCCCCATCGGTCAACATGAGCGTGGAGGACACAGGATTCGAACTCTGAGCAGAAGACACAGCAGCACCCGAGTCCTTCTCTTTTGTCAGGGGCAAGTCAGGCACTTCTGTGGACCAGGGCCTGCTCTTGGGGCCTGTGACCTGGGAAAGCAGGTGGGGAGTCACCAAGTCAAACAGGAAATGGATTAAAACAATGGCCTGCTATAAATCCAGTGGGAGAACCATTGTCATTTTGAGTGGGATGGCTCTTTTTTTTGGGTGACATTGTCTAAGATCAAAATCTGGAAAAGTAGTAAATATTTAAGATATCTGAGCCAAGGCAAAATAGGGGAGGCAAAGCCAGAGGTCAAGAGCTTAGCACATGTAGGAGCAGACCAGGAAGATGGGGACAAGGCCAGAACAAGGCAAATGGGCCCTTGGGACCACAATCAGGGCTGGCGTGTCCAAACTTGCTCTGCTCAGATGCTGGCCTTGGGGGAATTGGGCAAAGGAAGTATAGGATTGAAGCAGTATGCCACTGGCAGTGTGATGACCTGGCCATTGTTCCTGGGGCTACAGTGGCTTGAGTAGAATCTCAGTCTTAGCATGACCTGAGGAGGTGGAGGAGTTCAAGCCAGTGCAGAGGAGTATTGATGGTGGGGTAACATAAAGTAAGTCCTAGAAAATGAAGGTTTACTTTCTTTAATTGTTCTAAGTGTTCAAAAATTAATATTTGATCTAAAACCTTAAATTCTTAGTGTCCCAGTATGAGCCAAGGTTGTCTAGCCTTGTGTTTTAGAGATTACACTAGCGCCATTTTGCGGGGATTGATTCTTTTTGGGAGATACCGTCCATGGGATTGCAGGACGATCTTCATGTCTCACCTCAATTCACCCTATGTTGGCAGTTGGCCCACCACACACATATTTCCAAGCATTTTGACCACCACACACATTTTGACTACCATACACACATTTCCAAATACTCCTAAGGTAAGAGGGAGGAAGGAAGTCAGAACTTCCAGCATGGGCTAAGAGGAAAACCATGATTTCAACTTTTTCACTCTCTCACATCTACGTTTGAACTGACGTTGTGAGTTCCTCGAAGGCACAAATAGTGACTTTTTCATCTCATCTCCACCAGGGAGGTCCTGGTCAATATAGACAGTATAGCCTTGAGAATACTGTGGAGGGAGGCTCCCAAACAAAATCCCACCCTGCTTTCCGTGTTACACTCATCCATCTGCACCCCTCCCCAGGGAAAAGGAAAGGAAAAGAAAACCAAAAGAAACAATAAAAACGAAAACCACTTACTGATCACTTATTTTCTGCCAGAACTGAGATAAAGAGATGAATAAGAAATGATTCTGCCTCTTGAAAAAGAAGATCACAGTCCTTGGGGAAGACACAGTCGTGTGTATGGGAAGATCTATTTGTGGGGCTTCTGTGTCAAGAGTTTAATGAAGGTATGAGCCCTGAGAGGGCTCACAGCAGAGAGGAATTTGATGAAGAGAGAAGTGCCAAGGCTCAGAAATGGGACAGAACATTCCAGGCCGAGAGAGCCAGTTGAGCAGAGACCTGGTGAATCCTGAATCTTTAAAATCCATTTCCTTGCAGTGAGGTTACAAGTGAGATCCTTCCTGATTTGCGTCATTGACATTCTAAAGAAACCTTCTGGGGATGGGTCAGAACCAAGAAGCCCCATCCTTAGGCCAGGCAATTGCTTATACAGTGTGATTGCAAGGTCTTCATATTTCATATACCCTCCAAGTCCCTGTTCTGAAACCCGAATTTCTACTATTAGATTTATACCTTTGTCTTACTATTTGCCCTTTCCAGAGAGATTTGCATTTTATTTATTTTTATAAAGATTTTTTAAATTTTTTTTGAAGATTTTATTTATTTATCTGACAGAGAGAGACACAGTGAGAGAGGGAACACAAGCAGGGGGAGTAGGAGAGGGAGAAGCAGGCTTCCCACAGAGCAGGGGCTCGATCCCAGGACGCTGGGATCAAGACCTGAGCCGAAGGCAGACGCTTAATGACTGAGCCACCCAGGCGCCTCTATAAAGATTTTTTTAAAATATATTTATTTGAGAGAGAGAGAGAGGCAAGCAGAGGGAGAGGGAGAAGCAGACTCCCTGCTGAGCAGAGAGCCCGACGCTTAACCAAATGAGCCACCCCGGTGCCCCGAGATTTGCATTTTAAACCAAAGCATAAGTCACTCACACTATAGCATGAATTAGTCTCCTCAGCTATTGGTCTGGGACACCAAGAGGAAAGGGGTACTTAATGATGACCATAATGGACATCAAAAGGATAAAGGGAGTATGACAAGGCCATCAAAAATGGAGATAATGAAGACAAATGAAATCTACCTCATACTTTCTGTGCTTTGATAAAAAAGAGCAAAGGAGGCACCAGCTGGCAAATGGGTCTTCCATGTAGAGGAGGGAGGGAGCTGGTACCATCTTTGGTTTGTGTTCTTTGCTTTTGTACTCAGACCCCAGTAGTACCACAGTGATCCCCGCATCATCTAGCCCTTCCCTCGTCATGGCGACAAGCACCATTCTGACAACAGAAGCTTCATGGGAGTCCCCGCACTCCGGAGCTGCGGGCCTGTCCACAGACAGGCTGTGGAAGAAGTCCCAGTCAGGCTTCACGTCTCCCTGCAGCTGAGCATGGGACTCGCCCTCCGGAGGTATCCCTGATCACATCTCCGGACAAAATGAATCTGAAAGGTAGCCTTCTAGATCGTTCTGCTCCAGGTTTGACTCGAATCTTTGAATGGTCATGCTGGACTCCCAGGAGGTCCAGAAACACCAGAACCTGGGGGTGGTGAGGGGAAAGGAAAGATTTTCAGTTTCCCTTCATTGGTCAACCTCGCTGTGAGATGACACAAGGCGGACCTCACTGCTTCAAGAGAGCTGGCGGTGCAGGTGTCCCTGAGCCGTTGCTCTTGCTCTGCCTGCATGGCCACCCACTCCTGCCGACAGGTAACCCTGGCCTGGACCTGGAAACTCTGGTCTCTCAGACAGCAAACAAGTGCCCCCGCCTGGCCCTGAAAGACTAAGACTAGAAATTCCTCTTCTGCACCCTTCCTCCTTCACTAACTTCCTTCCAGGCCAGCCTTCACTTCCCGCCACCCATTCCTCCGCACCCCACAGCCATTCACTCGGCTCCAGCCCCGGCATCTCCTGCCTTCCTCCTCCTCCTCCTCCCCCTCCTCCTCTCTGGGCTTCCTGCCCCCTCTCAGTCCCTTCCAGGCGTTCTCCACGCTGCCCCCAGATGGATGTTTCTAAAGTAAATCTAGAACCATTACTGAAAAAAACTCAGGTTTTTTTTCCCCCTCTGAAACCTCTCAAGGCTTAAGATGCAACCCAGGTCCTTTGTGACCCAGTCCCTCTCACTGCCCTGGACCCATGCGGTGCGAGCCTCCCCTGCCTCCTCTCTGCCCTCCAGCCTTGCTCAGTGCCCATTCCCTTTCTCTTGCTGTCTGGGCCTTTGCATCTGCAGTTCCATCTGCCTAGAAACTTCTGCCTGCTCAAGATTGATTGTCCAGGCTCTGGCTTCTCCAGGAAGACTTCCTGACCCTCCAGGGATGATGGGTTCAGTGCCATCCCCTCCACCATCTCTCCCCTCTATCCTCACAGCAACCTTCCAAGTGGGGCTGCCGTTGCCTATATATAAACGGCATGTCCTCAGCACCCAGCTCTGTGCTTGGCTTGCAGAAGGTCAGTTAGCCTCAAACGCCAGCAAGACATGACCCTCTGCGGTCCCCACTGTGGCTTGGAGAACTCAACTCCATCGGTCAAGGGAAAATACGCACATTCTATACTGCTGTGTGCTGCTCGAAACTATGTGCAGAGGCAAAACAAACAAGTGATTAAGTAATGGCAGGCAAGTATTTCACTAAGAGTCCTATCCAAATAAAATAACAGGAAAAGTGCCTTTCAGTACTGATTAACCGCAGCTGAGAATTAAAGATCATTTGTAAGAAATCATTACAGTCAACTGATTAAAAATTAATGAGTTTGTACAGAGAACTATTACTGAATCTAGGGCTGGAAAAAAAAAAAAAAAAGACAGTTAAAGCACATTAACATGAGACTCCCAACCTATGCACGAGGGGCTGCACTGATTTGCCATTTTACACCAATGGGGCACCGGACGGCAGAAAGGGCATGAATCAGAGTACAAGTTCGGCTTGGGGTCCAAACCTCGTGCCTGGCTCTGTGAGATTGGGGATGCTTCTCTAACCTTCCCTACCTGTGTCTGAGAAAATATGAATGGGGAGAATAGCACCACCACTGTTAGATTGAACAGTATAAGAAATCGCCGACATTTGGCTATATTGGACCTACGGAAATGGCAATTTCATATGGTTCGACCTAATAGTTACCAAACAGGGCTACTGTGGGGATCAAAATGAGATAATGATTGTAACTTGGAAGATACTCTGTAAACGCAAGGCTGGTGGGAAGTCCCTCTCAGCATTACAGCAAGAGCAATGCTGTGACAAGTGGCTGCAGCATGGTGCTCGGCTTGGGGCAAATCCCAGGAACCAAGAGATTCCGTCGTTTGCATTAATTAATGTGAGGTTGGAGGAAGGATAAAAGAGAAAGACCAGAAGAGGTAAAAGAATTCTTCCAGCTTCCAAGACAGGCCCTCCCTTTCTCAGCCCTGTCTCCACCAGGACCCTGTGTGCCACCCCTGCTAGCATTTTATTTGTAGGTGTGAGCTTTATTTCACTGTGAATTTTTTTAAGAACTATAAACGAAGGTATTTCACTATGAATTTACAGTCGATTTGGGGATGAGGGAGGCTGTCTGGTATCAGATAGGCTTTACCCATCTCTGGCTCTGGGGCCACCCCCAAATCTGATCTCTCGCTACCCTTGCTGTGCAAAAACCTCAGAGTCTGAGTCACTGGCATGGAAATGAGTGCTCAAGAAATGTGTTTAGTGGAATAAATGGAAGATGGGATGAATGAGCTCTCAAACCCTACTCAGCCTGTGGCCTGTCCTTTTGCCATCTGACAGAGCCCTGATAGAGGATAAAAGTCCTCTATGCCCACACCCCCAAGCCATGGAATTAGCATCTCTCTACATTTCCTGATTTGATGCAAAAGATGGCAAGCAATTTCCTCATAATCACAAAATGCTTCTAATGAGACTGCTTATTCTTACTTTTAAAATAATTTCTACATGGCATTGGTCCAAACCCTTTACTTACCAAATACTCCTATATATTAACCATCTATATAACACACACACATAATTTTTAAGCTCCTTTTCCATCTGCATTAAAGGCCTTATTCAGATTTAATTTATTCCACCACATTCTCTCCAGTGCTTTTGTCCTCATCCAGCAAAAATGCATCCTCTCTCCACCTTAGCTAACTCGTTTTCCTGAATAACTGATCTATGCCTGTTTTAATCCCCACCCCTGCTCCCCCCACCCCCATGCCGGCCCCTCATGTGGCTTCGTCCTGGAACTGGGAGACAGAGCTGAGGGCCAGCTTTACGGGTGGAGAAGCATGTGCTCCCACAGGGACATGCTCAGCAGGGACCCATGCTTGGCTTATTGCTTTGCTGTGGCCGTCTTGAAATTCATAGTAATGTTTGGACCCCACATTTTCATATTGCACTGAGCCCTGCAAAGCATAAAGCCAGGGTTGGCAAAGATGGAGAGGTATAATCCAGGAGCAGAGGGCTTCAGGGTCTGAGGAGGGCCTAAGCTGGCCAGCAGGGCACCTTCTAGAAAGGTGAGAATAGGGAGTGCAGCCTCAGAGGAGCCTTGCTCCGTGAGAGAAGGACTCTAGAAAAAGGAGGTTTGCTAAGGAATCCTACGAGGCTAGAACTATCAGGCTCTCGGGACGCCAGAGACCACTGTAACATGAAGGCAAGAAGTTAGTCCTCCAACATAGGAAGGAAACTGTGTCGCCTAAAGCCAGCAAGAAGCCGGAGAGTAAAACCAATAACTGGAAAAATCTGACCATTGTGCTAATGTGACACAGACTGGAGTATGCCATTCATTTGTTATTTATTCCCTTAACCAATGCTTACTGAGTATCTGATGTGCATGTACTGCGTTAGTTCGTGAGCAATTTTAAAGACAACAATAATTCAGTCCCTGGTCTGGGGTACTCCTAATCTCTATAGAAGAGAAAGTCATGTGAATGATCATGTGATACGATTAATGTTACAACAAAGGTTGGTGTTACCTCTTGTAGAGCAGGGGCTAGGGGAATGGGCAACGTCAGGGAAGGTTTTATGCAAGGTGTTACGACTAGATTTCAAAGGGTCAGTAGGAGTTTAGCAAACAAAGACATTTGCACAGATGGGACAGTGTGAGGAGATACATGGGGTGGAGAAACATCATAATATCATGGGGCATTTGATACTAATGAGAAGTTAAAAATAACCAAAGCTGAGGGTGCAAGATGGTGAGTAGCAGGATAGGGTGATGAAAAGCCCAGCAGAATTCTGGTTGTGCACAGCCTTGAATGCCATAATATGGAGCCTGAATTTTACGTCTGGTTAACAGGAGAACCTTTGAAGTTTCTTAAGCAGAGAAGGTCAGATTTGGGAGAGAAGGAGGGGAAGGTATCTTTTGCTGCAATGCAGAGACAGATTCACGTGAAGAGTGACAGAAGCAGGCAGTCCAGCTGGGGGAGAAGTGATCACTAAAATTCAAGCAAGGGATAGGAAAAGCCCAAAGCCAGGTGATAGCAGAGTAAACAGGAAGTGGGGAAGAGACCAGGGATTTATCTTAAAGGTAGAGTGGATTGTAGTTGGCTCATTGGATGCAATGAGGGAGAGGAACAATTAAACCTTCCCAGGTTTCTGAGTTAGACATTTGGATTGACAGCATTGCCATTAGCCAGGATGGAGAATGAGGGAATAGGAAGATAAGAAAATGAGTAGCATTTTGGACATGTTAAGTTCAAGGGTCCCTAAATATGCCCAGTGATGATTTGTGCTACAAATTTGGAAGTCATAAGAATATAGATAAGTTAAGGGCATGGGTAGGATTACCAGCAGAGGGTCTGTAGAGCAAGAAGTTCTGGAGAGCACAAATATTTAGGAAGTGGGTGGATGAACGTGATCTCGTGAAAGAGGCTAAGGATGAGCTATTGGAAAGATAGAAGGAGAATCAGTGTGGTAGACTGTATTATTATTTCCTATTATTTGCTATCTTTCCTGGAAGATCACTGTATGTCCCTGCTCATTGCAAGTGGGAGGAGTGTAATTCTTTGATCTCTTATTAGCAGGCTTGGGCCCTGTGCCTTGCTCTGGCCAATGGAATGTGAGCACAGGTGATGCGCACTACATCCGAGCAGAAGTCAGGACTCACTGTGCAGTTCGGCTGGAAGAGCCTCTGTTCCTTCCTCCCGAATTCCCAGATGAAGAACATGCAAGGAGCCGAGCAACATCCAAACCTCAGCGGACGTGGAATGGTACATAAAGGAAAACCTTTATTGTTGTAAGCCACTGACATTTGGGGATTATCACTTTAGCATAACTGCAAAAGCTGACTGTTACAACCAGAAAAGAATAATGTCTCAGAAATACAGGAAACACTTCAAGCAAAAGTGAGTGGTCAATAAGGTCACAAGGGACAGCGAGGTAATTAGATGGGGCCATGGGGAAGTTAGTGGTGATCCGAGGGGGGAATAGCTTTAGTGGCGTGGTAGAGGCTAAAGCCAGATTGCTATGGCTGGCGACGCGAATGGGAGGTGAGAAGGTGGAGATTGTAAGTGTAGATTTCTCAGTTAATGGTGTTGACTGCAGACAAGGAAAGAGAGAGAGAGAGAGAAACAGCTTAAGGTGGAGATGGAGTAGGAGGGAATTTTATTTAGGAGAGAAGAGACTTGCAACTGTTTGCAGACTGAGGAGGAAGATTTGCTGGAAATGGAGAGATTGAAGTTGTAAGTATTGAGGTTAAATGCCTGAAAATATGTGGATCTGTGATTCCCTCATAATATTAACAATAATAATAGCAAACACTCCTATAGTGTTCACTAAGCTCCCGGCTCAGCTTTGATTGCCTTGTGTGTATTAATTTAATCTTCAAAGCAACTCTGTGAGATAAATACCATTATCATCATTCCCATTACTTAGATGAGTAAACTGAGGCTTAGGGAGTTTAATTAGCTCATCCAAGATCACACAACTAATAAGTGGCAGAGCCAGGATTTAAACGAAGGCCAGCTTCAGGGAGCTCCAGGGAGCGGGTCCCTATCAACCATGGCATATGGTCTCTCCTGGAGGTACAGAAAGATTTTGAGTCATAAGTACTGCCTGGGAAGACGATGTGCCCGAGAGGGTCATATGCATCACGAATGAGAGATGTGGCAGATGAGTATAAAGGGGAAGTGCCCAAGAAGGACAAAGTTCTGGTTGCTTTGAGAGTGGAGCTGGAAAGTTATGAGCACTGAGCCTTCCATTTGGGGGACCCGCCTGGATTTTTTAGTCTCCCCTCAGCCTCTGTCAGTCTGACTGGGATTGGGAGGTGAGCAAAGATGAAAAGGAAAAGGAGAGGAAAATAAGCAGGATAATCCAAGGGGAGGAGAAGGGAGGAAGCCAGGCTCACTTCTGAGGTGCACTCACTACTCACTAGGTGCCAAGTGCCGTGCGGGGCGGCAGCCTCCGTGAGGAAGACCCAGCACTTTCTTGGAGGAGCTCCTCAGGATAATGGGAAGACAAATATAAGAGGCTGCTTTGACTGTGGGGGGAGGGTATGTGTGGTGTGTACAAAAGGCTAGTGAAAAGTGGGCCCAGAGAGAGAATCTGCCGGTGCAGATTCCACCGAGCAAGAAGCAGGTTGTTATCATCCCTCATCTTATGGATGCCCCTTCTTTTCACTTGCTTTGCGAAGATCGGGACACAGTAAATGGGATGTGGAACTCCCCTCCAACCTGTACTAAAGGCAGAGAAACCATGAGGGCAGAGTTGCTTTTCAGAGTTCAAAGTTGGAGAAATCTAAACTGATACCACACATCTAAGTACCCAATCTCGGCATGCCTTTTAGGAGGCATTTCAAAGTGTGAGTGGCCTTTCATCACTACTGAGTCTGCGGGACCCACTGTGCGTTGTCAGGTCTCTCCGTGTCACCTCCGTGTGTGGCGGATGCTCTGAACAGGGAAGAATTCCTCTGGACTCTTGGGAAGTCCGAAGACTTCTCTCTATCGTAGGTAAACATGTGTACAACCAGGAAGAAGTGAATTTTCCAAGATGGCAGTGAGAGTGAATGGTCAGAGGCTCGCCTCAAGTCGGTCAGTCTGTTTTATTCCCAGATAAGGCTTGTTGTTGAGCTAGAGTGAAATGAACAACTGGGGCTGCTCTGCAAAGTGCTTGTCTCTCTCTCTCTCTTCCTTCCTCTGCACTTTACTTTGTCTTCCTAGTTCATCCCCTGACTCTCTATTTAAGAGCAACAACTGTCCAAACAAACACACCACAAATATTAACTGGCTTATGTGTTCCAAGGGACCTCTGTCTCCCAGGTAGCCTGGCCTGCCTCCTGCAAATCTGCTTCACAGCGTCCTGACCTCAAAGCACCGGATACAGCTCTTGCGAGCATCTCTGATCCCAGCACCTCCTACCCCAATGCCCTCCACGTCAGACTGATATTTCCCACCTGCATCACATTAAAGTCATGTGTCCCTGGATTTATTTTGTGCTTGTCTGTAGCCATTCTCTTTGGGAGAGTCCATAACCATGTCAATGCCTTACCTGCAACCTTGAGCCTATGTAGCCTTCTCTTTAATTAGCAGCTAGCCCACTATGCTAATCCCTGGGTGCCTTAAAGTGGAAAAGACGAAGTAGAAGTTAGTGGTAAGGAAAGAACTTCAGAAAAAAGTGAAATTGGGACTGGTACTTGAAGGATGTACCATACTTTCTGACATATAGACAAAGAAAGGAAGAGTGCTCTAGGTAGAAGGAACAGCATATGCAAAGGCACCAAGGTATGACAGGATGGAGTGAATTCAGGGAAAGGTGCAGCCTAGTGGGGTTAAAGCATACACCTATGTATGGAGCATGGCTGTTACAAACGAGACCTTTGAAGTCATGTGAAGAGCACTGAATACCATGATCAGAAATTTAGGCTTGGGTGTGGCTCTGTAGACAGATGAGGTCCACTAAGGGTTTTTTTTTTTTTTTTAAGATTTTATTTAGGGGCGCCTGGGTGGCTCAGTTGGTTAAGCGTCTGCCTTCGGCTCGGGTCATGATCCCAGGGTCCTGGGATCGAGCCCCGCATCGGGCTCCCTGCTCGGCAGGGGGCCTGCTTCTCCCCCTGCTCATATTCTCTCTCTCTCTCTCTGTATCTCTGTGTCTCAAATGAATAAATAAAAAATAAAAAAAATAAATAAAAAAATAAAGATTTTATTTATTTATTTGACAGAGAGCACAAGTAGACAGAGAGGCAGGCAGAGGGAGAGGGAGAAGCAGGCTCTCTGCTGAGCAGGGAGCCCGACGCGGGACTGGATCCCAGGAACCTGGGATCATGACCTGAGCTGAAGGCAGCTGCTTAACTGACTGAGCCACCCAGGCGCCCCTACTAAGGGTTTTTAAGTTGAGAATCAAATACGATTAGATTTGAATTTTATTTTTTTTAAGATTTTATTTATTTATTTGAGAGAGAGAGCACAAGCAGGGAGATTGAATGGGAGAAGGAGAAATAGGCTCCCTGTTCAGCAGGGACCATCCCAGGACCCTGGGATTTTGACCTGAGCCAAAAGGCAGCCGCTTAACCGGCTGAGCCACCCAGGCGCCCCAGATTTGGGTTTTAGAAATCTAAATGTGGCTGCATGAAAAGTAGAGCTGGTGGGCAAAGACCGGAGGCAGAGAGGCCACTAAAATCCCACCCAGGCAAGACCACAGCCAGGCCCTTGACACTGCTTTCCACAGGGGACACAGCAGGCAGACCGTGAAATGGGCTCAGGCAGGGCAGGCTCTCACACAGGGGCTCCCAGCCCTGCTGTAGGGACGATTCTCATATCCTCCTGGGGGATTGTCTCAGAACCCTGTCTCCCCACCTCTTTTCACAGGATAAAGTCGATTATCTGAAAAACAAACCCAGAGACGCTTGCTAGGAATGAAGGCTGCACATGTACAGAGTAAGGTATATATACCATGGCCACTCCAGCCCGTAGCAGCAGGAAGAGGCTCCTCTGTGAATTTCTTCCAATATTGCACATACCATCTTGGTTTGCTGATGCCCAGTTGACTCTAATGAGAAAAGCACCCACATCAGAAAGATATTGAATCAGCCTGTTTTTCCCCCTTGTCAATCTTTCTCCTTACTCCTGCCTCCCTGCTTTCTCTCTTCTCTACCTTTTAGTCTAAGACCTTACTGTGTGCAAAGTTTTCCTCCCTTTGGTGCCCTCCTTCCGCTGGTTACCTGTCAGTGGCTCTCCCACCAGTTCTATTCTAAGCTAAAATTTAACAACAACAATAGCAAATGTGAGATCGACAGAGAGCTTCTCCACAAGGGAGCACCTGACATTGAAGGTTAGGAGACATGAGGCTAATGAACTAGGGAATATTGGTTACATCTCACTTGATTACACTCAGAAAATGTAAAACCATCTTTTAGTCACGACTGGTCATTTGTCTGCTGGAATGCTCCGAGCAACACCCCACTCCCATTTATCTCCCCCTTCAGGTTCCAGTCAAGGTTTCTAGAAATTAGTGATTCATCACTGGATACAACAACTACCATTGGGATCTGCCAAGCCAGGAAAAATCAGCATGTCCCTTTGCCAAGGTGCTGTCTCTTGTCGGTACTGTCTTCATGCAGCTGGGTACTGCTGGTACACAATATCCATGCGTGTGTCAGAACAGCAGCCTCACCTGATTGTGTGTCTGGACCACTAAGAGTGGATCAGAACCACAGCTCTTCAGACAGGTCTCCAGGCTCCTAACAGGCTCATGTTCCAGAGAGGAATGTGGGAGTCCACTCAGAGTCTCCTTTGGATTCTTAGGCACATAAGGCTCATTCATTTGGATGGGAGAGGTGGAAGACTTGTTCTTCCTGAGCCATAACTAAAGAGAGCGGCATTCACATGTGAAGAGTTGAAGGTCAAGTTTGCTGTTATGTCTAGAGCACTGATATTAACTAAAATGCCCTATAACAGTAACATGTGTTAATGAGGGCATGAGAGACTTCTAATTAAGATGTCAGATTAAACCACATGTGCTTATTTCTGCTCCCTCCTAAAAAATCTCACCATGGTAGGCAGAATTCTGGGATGGCCCCCAAGATTTCCCACCCCTAGGTATACATGCCTTGCATAATCCCTGGGATGTGAATATGAGATTTTATTCCTATAACAAGGTATGTGATATGGCACATTTGACCTTAAGTTGGGGAAATTATCCAGGTGAGCCTGTCATAGTCACATGAGCCCTTTAAAAGTAGAGATTTGTTTTGGCTGATTGCAGAAAGGCAAGTCAGATCTCTGAGGCATGAGAAGGATTCAAGGTGCATGAGATTTTCTGTTGCTGAGGTAGAAGAGGCCTGTGGCCAGGTCCTGAGACGGGTCAACAGCCAGCAAGAAAATGGGGACCATTTTGCAAGGAAATGAACCTGAAGTTGCTTGGAAGTGGGTCTTTCCCTAGTTAAGTTTCCAGATGAGGACGCATCTGGCCAACATCACTACTTCAGGGACCCTGAGCCAAGGACCCAACTAAAACATGCTGGATTTCTGACCCACAAAAACTATGAGATAATCACTTTGTGTTGTTTTTAGTTGCTACATGTGTGGTAATTTGTTATGCAGCAATAGAAAACTAATATGCTCTTTAAAAGGAGTAAAGATTTAAATCCATAAAGGAGGCACAGAGGAGGAGTGGCAACAAAATTTTGAAAGATGGGAAGCAAATGAACATAGGTCACCAATTTAAAAGAGCAGAGAAGGTACCTGCAAAAGGAGAAGCCAAAGGTAGTAATCTGGGGGCGCCTGGGGGGCTCAGTTGGTGAAGCGTCTGTCTTCAGCTCAGGTCATGATCCCAGGGTCCTGGGATCGAGCTCTGCATTGGGCTCCCTGCTTAGTGGAGAGTCTGCTTCTTCCCTCTCCCTTTACCCTCCCCACCCCGTGCTCTCTCTCTCTCTCTCTCTATCCCAAATAAATAAATAAAATCTTTTTTAAAAAAATTAGTAATCTGACTTGGAACTCAGGAAAGACTCTGGAACTAGATATACGGGTACCTCAGAAGACTGGGGCGCAGGTGGCACTGCAAACAGGAAGACTGGGTAAAGGTCCACCTGAGGAACTGCTAGATCCCCCTGGATTCTCTACTCTCCCCCACCCAGTGAAACAACTTTCATACCCTCACCTCTGCAGAAGGCAAGTTTACTCTCTAGAGACACTGAGTCAGATAGGCTGTGGACTTGACACAAGTCACAGCTGAAAGCAGATGAAAGCAGGGGTACTGCTTGAATGAATGAAATGTAGATCCTGGACCATGAGAATGCCCTGCTCCCTCCTTCTTTCTCCCTCTCAGTTAGGCATGTATTATTCACACCCCCTGGGAAGGAGACTGGAAAAATGTCTCTGAAGAAATGAAATGTCTCCTAATTAAGTGACTTGGACCGCAAATGATTACCCTACTAATTACTCCATAGTTGTACAAGCACCCCACTCTGACAGTGTGTGTGCCCATGTCTATGTGTATGCATACAGCATCTAATTAGCTTTCTTAGTGGCTCATTTGTATTTAAGATATGAATAGACAGAAAAGAATTACCAGGCATTTGAAGAAAATCTCTACTATAGAAAGGATAAAAACAAAGGAGGAAATGAGAGTCAGATGGAACAGAAGATTCGGGGAACAGAAAAAACTTGAGAAAGCAATATTTCATCCATGAAACAACAAAATAGGATTCTATTTACAAAGGAACATTCAGAAAACAAGAAAAATCTCTTGGATAGTAAAGATTAGGATAACAGAAAAAAATGTAAAAATCGACAGAATGTGTAGAAGATAAAAGTGAGGCAATCTCCCAGGAAATAGTATACAAAGATAGAAAATAACAATGAAGAGATAAGAAAATTAGGTGATTCATCCCTGGAGATCCAACTTTCAACTAACAAGAGTCAGAAGAGAACAAAGAAAAGCAAGGAGGAAAAATTATTAAAGAAAGACATAATAACTTTTTCTTCTATTGAAAGATATGACTTTCCAGAATGAATGGGCTTAGTAAACGCCCAGCAAAATAAATGAAAATAAGAATCACATCAAGGCATGCCATCATAAAATTTCAGATCCGTGATAGAGAGGTCTTACGATCTCTTTGAAAAGCTACCAGAGGGAAAAGGCAGGTAACCTGCAGAATATCAGAAATCAGAACTGCATCAGCTTTCTCAGGGCAACACGGGATTCCAAAAGACATAGAGCCCTTCTTTCCAAGTTCTGAGTGAAAGGAATTTTCCATCCACGATTTTGTATCCACAATACCAATCAAGAGTGAGGGAAGATTAATTGCATCTCCAGATGTCTAAGTTCTCAGCCTTAAAAAATGTACCTCTGAGGCATCCCTTTTCAGGAAGCTGGAAAAGGATGTCTGCCAGAGAGGAAGAGGGCATGGGGTGCAGGAGACAGGGTTTTATCAAGGAGAGAAGGAAAGGGAATTCCTAAGATGCAAGTGGAGGAAGCTCCCAGAGCATCACCAGCACCTGGGGCAGGAAGACTGAAGCCTCTGGGGGTGATCTCCCAGGAAAACACAGAAGTGACACTTGGCTTGATGGGCCTCGTTGTTCTTAGGTTTTGTGGGTCTGTCAAAGAGTTTGCTACAAATTGGAATTAGTCACAAAGAAGAATAAGAAGATGCAAAGTTGGACTCTAGGGAAAATTATAGAAGTTACACGAGAGATCAGTCCTGACCATTGTGCCACACACAGCTTTGCTGGGAATGATATTTACAAAGGGGAAAGGATGTAAATCCTAAATACTGACTTAAACAATGGTTGTGATCAACTATACTGAAAGGATGGGTAGGGGAATTGTCTGTGTGCGTGTGTGAGCATTCGTGTGTGCATGTGTGCATATGTGTGTGTGGGGGGGGGTAGGGGGAGTCAAGCCAGGGTTGTAAGAGAACTAAATCTGTACCTTCCACAGGAGTAAATCGACATAGGATTTCTAAAATTTGAAAGAAAAAAATAACCTCAAGAAATAGTAGTCTAAATATATTATCTATATTTATTTAGGCAAATACTAAAATAAATGGCTAAAAGTAGTTGCCTCTGAAGAACAGCCCTCAGAGCTGGAAGGGATGAGCCAGGGAATTGCTTTTTTTTTTCATGATGAGCCTTATAGTATTGTTTGGCTTTTTAAACTCTTTGTCAGCAATCAAGAGGCCATAGAAAACTATCTTTAATTTACATAGCACGTTGACAATAAGAATGCTCTCCTCTTATCCTGTGGTTGGGGTGGCTGGTGGAAAAAGATGATTTCTGATGACTTTACCATGGCTTGAAAGCCAAGTTTTTGCATGTGAGCATATACCCCCGGTTCTCTCTACTAATCCTGAGTTTGGGGTGGCAAAGCCCTTCTGTCTAGTGCTAAGACACAAGTATGATCATGCCTACATGCATTCAGTGTTGTTCAATTTACAAAGCCCCTGCACACACATTCCCTTCTTTGATCCTTGTAGCAACCTTGTGAGGTAGTCAGGGCAGGGTAAAACATACAGACAAGGAATCTGGAATTCAGCAAGGTTGGGTGACTGATCCATGGTCACACAGCCTCAACTCCAAACCCTCTGCTGCTTTATGAACCTACTGAAGCCATCTATCTAAAGCAAAGGGAAATAAGGCCTAGATTTGGAACAAGTCATTTCTCCATCTCTGGTACATCGTCTATTTTGGGATGCTTAATTTGAGGACTTGAGTCATTCTATTCATCTTCCTTGTCTTTCCACAATGCCGGTGCCTACCTTTTTCCTTCCCATTCCTAATTACTCTCATGGGACTGCTTGGTTCTCCTCCCTGCCCCTTTCCTCATGCCTCTAGACTTTGCTGTCGGCTTAGAGAATTGAAGCTTTTGAAACATTGAGAGTGATCAGATCAATCGTGATCACAATGCTATCTCTGTGGTTAAGGAAAGCACCATCTTGTCTCAGTCTTGGAATCTGGATCGGCCTGGAGGCCACTCAAACAAAACCACAAGCTCTCTGCTCATCTAGAAGTTCCGACTTCCAAAAACACAGGGGGTTTGCCACATGGAATAGCCCCCCGAAGTGAGCTTCTCGTTGCATTTTAATCTTTTGACTCATTCCTCAAGCACACACTCAGTTTGAGTCTAAAGAATTGGTGGGAAAACAAGGAGATGGGAAAAACAGGGCAGAAAGAAGATGCTACATTCAAAATATTTTTTTTTAAAGATTTTATTTATTTATTTGAGAGAGAGAGAATGAGAGACAGAGAGCATGAGAGGGAGGAGGGTCAGAGGGAGAAGCAGACTCCCTGCCGATCAGAGAGCCCGATGTGGGACTCTATCCCAGGACTCCAGGATCATGACCTGAGCCGAAGGCAGTCGCTTAACCAACTGAGCCACCCAGGCACCCTACATTCAAAATATTTGCAGAAGTGTCCAGCATCGTGTCTGCTGGGCTAAGGTGGTTAGAGGGGCCCCCATTCAAGCCACCAACACCTTTCCCACCCTCAGGTTCCTTGGAGATCTCTTGATCCTGTTTTGTGTTTGAGGTAGATAGGATCATAGCATCCAGTGTTATGGCTGCAGGCATAATTCCAACATCTGAGAACATTTTCCTCCCACATATTTAATTTCCCCTTCTAGCTGTTTTACCACTGGGGCCCTAAGCACACTTCACAACTCTATCTACCACACCATCTTAGCCTCTTTTCAAGTCTTTTAATATCCATTGGAAAATAATGCCATCTTTGATTTGGAGGCAAATCCCTAACACTTCTTCCCTTGTTTCTAATTAGCAATATTTCTGTGGTAATTAAGACGAGAGCTGCTCCACAGTTCTGCAGCATTTTTGATTCAGAGAGAAAGAAAAATACAACAATCACATGAATTGGGTCTAAGAATGACTCTGTCAGCTGGCTTGGCTGTGTTTTAAATAATCTCAGCACTTTAGTGCTCACATACATACATGTTTACTACATACATACATATACATGCTTGTACACACATACAGTGCATGTTCGTGCACATTCATGTATGCACACACATATGTATCTATACATGCACACACATACATGCTTGTGCACACACATACAGTACATTTTTTGTGCACACATGCACACTCATGCATACACACACACACACACACAAGAATAGTCACCCATTTCTGAAAGAAACGAGACCCAAACTACACTAATGGAAATATTGTCATTCTGTGAACAGAACAAATGTATCATCTTAAACCCTGGGCATCCCACAAAATGAAGGATCTCAGTAAACTGAGTGCTGATAAAAGATGCCCAGGGAGTGACCACCTCCTTTCCCTCACTGGATGGCTGGAGATGGGCACATTTCCTCTCTGGTCAAACACCCAGGGATCTGGCATTTTCAAGACTCTTCAAAGGCCTCCTGCCTATGCTCACCCTGCATTAACTTTTGCTCTTGCTTGGTAGGGAGGGGAGTCAAAACTCCACATTGCCGAACAAAATCTAATGCTGTAGGCTGAGCCCAGGGAGTTAGCAGTGCTATAATTTCCATTTTAGAGATGGTACTCCTGTCTCTAAACTCTGGGTGTGTGCCTGCATGCACAAATACATGTTTATGTGTACTCTTAAGGGATTAACAAAAAGGTGTTCTACATCTCAAAAAATAATAATGAAAAAGATACCCTGTCTGCACTTATGATTTTTTAAAAGCAAGGCATATTTTGAGGCTGGTACTCCTCAGAGTTCAGGCCAAGATCTCTTGTAATTGTGTGTGTGTGTGTGTGTGTGTGTGTGTTTCAAGGAATTGACACATAGCATAGGGCTTTATTTGTTTGGAAACTATAATTATTTCAGGCAATTTGGTAATTATTTCTCCCGTGACTAGTTACTACATGCCTCCTCAAGCAGAATTGGGTTTGCTAAGAGGCGGAGCTTTGCGTGCTTTGACAACTAAGGCTGTGTGCTTATCCGTGGGGGCTGTTGACCCTGCTGAGGACAGGCTCCTGGCTCCATGACACCTCCAGTCCCCACCCCAAGCATGTTCATTTCTGGGAAGGCTGGGCTGGTGTGCAGGACACCTCTAATGGTATTGGCTGTTTTCCTTTCATAGTGAAGTCCAGGATTTTCCCATTCCTATGCCTGTCAAATCATAAAGCCAGGGGGGGTTAGAGTTGATTGGGCCTTAGGGATCATCTTATTCAACCTTCTCGTTTTACGAATAAAGACTCTGAGGCTCGGAGTGGATAGTTATCCCAAGGTCGTCTGGCAGCAGGGCACAGCTAGGGCTAGAACACAGGTCTCTTTACTTGCAAGCCAGGGCTCCATCCTCCTCCTTGTGTTATTAATTCTTTTAAATTCAGCAACTATTACTGAATTCTTTGTATGCGTTAAGCACCCTGCTAAGTGCTGCAAGTTCAAAGAAGCCACAAAGTAGAGGGCACAGTAGATGTCAAAGGAACCCATGTCAGAGGGAACCTTAAACAGTGCCCAGGGAAGGCATTCCACTGGCCCCAGCTCTCATTCCCATTGCCCTCTCCTTCCCCCACCAATATATCTAAAAGGGGGAAACAGCTCAGATACCTGAATTAGTTAAGTTTTTGCAGGTGTCAGGAGAGGAGCAGAGGGACAAATAACAATAACAGTCAGGAGGGAGCTGAGTAACAGGAACTCCTGCCACTTCTTCAAAATCCCATTTTCTAGTTCCAGAATAAAATCTAGAAGGCCAGGTCCAGGCCTAGAAGAATCCCCCTGTATTCTAGTAAGACATCCGCTGCCCCTTGATGCCCCTTTATTCCAGGGTATTGGATGAACGCGTGGCTCACCCACACTGGTCTGACTCACAGATGTATTAGTACTGACTCCTGACACCTACACAGCAGAAAAAGCCACCTCCTCAGGTCTTGGCCAGAGATGGAGACACTTGCAAGATGCAGACATCAGCTCCTCTGAGGAAAGGATCATTGAAACACACTGTGGGCTGGTTGTCTGGGGAACACACTGTCAAAGCAATTTGACCTGGAACTCAAGCTTCTGTACCCATTTCCCAAACTCATACTAGGGCTCTAATTTTTCCAGAGATTTAAAAATTCTCCTTGATTTATTCTCATCCAAAAACCAGAGGCATAAAATCATGAAGATTCTGAAGTAGCTGAGCCAAGTCTTCCCTGATTTCAGCTGTGCATGGGAGGATTCAACCAGAAGGTTTCTTCCAGCCCTGAGGTAGTGTGGCTCTGAGACCACCCCAGCCACCATGCTGCTGGCTTTGCATGCATCTATTATGCATTGATTTGAAGTTTCTCCAGACCCTGTTCAAAGCCAGATACATAGACTCAGACACTCTGCACCCCCACTGGACATTTATGATAAAAGAGCAACAAAAAAAAAATGTCAAACTCTATGTATCTAACTGGGGGCTAAGCCAGGACTGTAACTAGAGTTTCTGGGCTCCTTTGTAAATATATTTCCTTTGCTGGCATGGGATGAGATGCAGGGCATTCTGAAGGGAGAATCCTTGGCCACTGGGGCTGTATCCTCCCCACCAGAAGGCCAAATATCTGCGGCATCAAGCTGAACACACTCAGGTCAGTGGCAGGCAGTCTTCACCACATCCGGCACAAAATAATTCCCAAGGAGAACAAAGTGGATGCAAATGGGCAAAGGACTGGCATATGCTTATTACAAAACCAAGCTAGACCATTGCACATGTCTTTTCTCTTTTTTTTTTAAATTTTTTATTGTTGCCTCCCAAAATCACACCCGTGTGTAATCCCCTTGCCTTGACTACGGGCAGGATCTGTGACTTGCTTCCAACCTACAGAATATGGCAAAAAGCGAGGAGATGTCACTTCCACTATTACGTTCATAGATTGTAACATCTTCTTGTTGGCGGACTCCATCCTTTGCTAGTTTTGATGGAGCAGGCAGCCATGTTGTGAAGGCTCATGTGACAAGGAACTGGGGATAGCCCCCCACCAGCAATCACTAGGAATTGAGGGCAGTTTCCAGGAGACAGCTAGAATAAAACTGGGGCCACCAGTGCAATACTCTGAAAGGACCTGAACTCTGCTAACAAGCATGTGAAACTGGGAGCAGATTGAGCCATGGTCAGCACTCTGCTTGCAATTTTCTGGTGAAATCTTGAGCCAAATGGTCCAACTAAGGCTGGACCTCAGAAATGAAAATAATAAATGTGTGCTGTTTTAAGTCACTGATTTTTTAGTAATATTACAGAAATAGAGAACTAATGCATTTTGTTTGTAGACACACACAACAACATGTCTCTTCAGTGCTTGAAGCAAAGACTTTTAGATTAAACAATGTGTGAGGAGAACAATAGGGAACATAGCCTCCCTTTGATAAAGACGTCTCCCTCTCCAGCACCTTGGACAGTTCCTCATCCAGCCTTGAAATTTTACAGCACTGGGAAGCTCAGTGTCTTACAAGATAGTCATTCTATCTATGGACAGCTCTTCCTTTATTTTTTGTATTTATGTAGCACTTATTCTGTGCTATTCACTACACTATACTTCATTTAAATTATTCCTTACAATTATCCTATTAGGTTGATACTATTATTATCTACTTCATAAACATGAAATGAAGGTTCAGAGAAGTCAGGCAACTTTCCCGGGACTGATAAAGCGGCAGAGATTTTAACCTGCCTCTAACTCGAAGCCCATGTTCTGAACAACTGTGAAATACTGCTCCAATCTTGTTAGAAAGCTCTTCCTTATGTTAAACTAAACTCTTCCTTCTTCTAATACCCACTCACCGGTCCCTTGGGAGCTTTACAAGATTGAATTTCTCTTTCACAGAAAAAAATTTTAAATGTTTAAAGACAGTTATCATTATCCCCCTTTTCTTCTTTCTTATGAGTTGTTTTTTTTTAAAGCACACTCCTTAAAAACATATTATGGAGAGAGATAAACAGGTGGAGCAGAGGGGATTTTTGTGGCATGAAAATACAGTATGATACTATAATGGCAGATACAGGTCATTACACATTTGTGCCAAACCATAGAATGTACAACACCAAGAATGAATCCTAAAGTAAACTATGGACTCTGGGTGATAATGATGAGTCAATGTAGGTTCATCAGTTGTAACAAATGCATCACTCTGGTGGGGGGATGTTGATGAGGGAGGCTATCTGTGTATGAGGGGAGGGGATATATGAAAAATCTTTGTACCTTCTTCTCAATTTTGCTGTGAACCTACAACAGCTTTTTAATTTTTTTTTTTAAAAAAGTTCTCACTATCCAAAAAAAAACCACACAAAAAAAAACTTTTCAAGGGGGGGTAGGGAGAAACTACTCAATGGGTACAGAGTATTACATGAAGTGATGGAAATGTTTTGGAATTAGATAGAGGTGATGGTAGACAACATTGTGAATGTACTAAATGCCACCAAACTGTTCACTTTTAAATGGTTAATTTTAAGATTCACCTCAATACATATTTTTAAGTCCAAAAAAGTATTTTGGATATTTTAAACATAGAAAATGGTATAATGATGAAAACAACATAGAATCACCCACCCAACTTTAAAAGGAAACATTGTGAATAGAAGACTCCTGTTTTTCCACTACATACTGCCTTGCCCTCCCTTTCCACTGAGAAGTAAGCATGATCCTGGATTTGGTAATTCTCACTCCCATGTATTTCTTTCCTGTTTACTGCATATATATGTATCACTGTACAGGAAATAGTATTATTGTGCACATTTTTAAATGTAAATAAATGCTCTCATAATGTATGTATTCTTATTCAATTTCCTTTTTCCATTCTAATTATGTCTATGAATACACCATGGTTTCTTTAGCCATTCTCCCGGTGATGGACATTTAGGTCATTTGTGTTCTTAGCAATCCCAATCAATGCTGCTAAAAACATTCTGATAGACATTCTTTTGTGCATAGGTGCAAGAACTTTTCTAAGTTATATATCTACGGTATCTTCAGCTCCACCAGCCATTGCCAAGCTCCACCAGCCATTGCCAAGTTACTCTCACATCGAGGTTGTGAGATGCCTCACTGTTGTGTTAGCCCTCCCTGGAACAGCTCTAATTTGTCAGGGACATTTCTCCAGGACAATAAGATGGCTGCCTCCTTTGTCTTACACAGACTACCTCTACAGTGGTCTGTGATTGCAGGAAATGTTTTAGTAGCCTTATATACTATAATTGCTACTTGCATTTTAGTCAGATAATAACCCCTAAGTAATTTTTTCATATGAGTTATTCTTGAACCAGGTATTCCCAGTCTGTACCTGCATCGCTGATTTTTCTTAAGCCTGAGTGCAGAACTTAATTCTATCCCCATCGAAATTTACCTTGTTAGTTTTAGTCATTCCTATAGTATGTAAAGATATTTTGAATCCTGGCTCTGCTATCCCATTCATAAATTTGATAAGCATGCTTTCTGCTTATATCTTCCATCTAAGTCCTTGATAAAATAGAAAGAATAGAGCCAAAGATATAGCCCTTGAATATATAAGATGTTCCCACTCTATTGATGTTATACAATGCCTGGGCATGGCTGGCCAACCACCTGTGATGCTAGCTAACAGTATTATGCAGTCCTCAATTTCCCATTCAATCCACAAAAATATCAAGGCAAACTTTATCAAGGACCTTGGCATATCTAGAGTATTCAGCTTATTCATATATCTAGCAATCTGGTACAAAGTGAATATAGGAGTCCACTTAAAATGCCTGTTCTCAGTGAACCCATGCTAGCTTCTAGTGATTACTACTTCCCTTCTAAGAGTACATAGGCAATTTGGATATTAATTATTTTTAGAATGTCTATGGTGATCAGTATCAAAGACACCAGGCTGTACAATCTGGAACCTCATGTTCATTCTATGAAAATCCAGATTTTTCTCATCTCTAATCTCTGGTTTCTTCCCTCAATCATTTCCAAACTTTAGTTTTATAAACATTTATAAAAGTTTCTTCAAAATCCTGGCATGAAATAATGTTAGGTGTGGAAACTTTTAAAGCCTCCAGGTGACCACTTACTTTTTGTTTGTCCAGCTTGAGTTTCAAGATTATTTGAACAATATTGATTCTATTCTCTTCTGCTGAAAGATCTTGCCTTTTAGTAAAGAAACAAAATATTTGATTTTTTCTTTCTCTTCTCATCCCTAACCTTGCTCCAGTTCCCCAAGTAGTGAGTCTGTCCCTTTTAATTCTGAACTTAGCTACTAAAAGCTTCTGTGTTGTCCCTGGCATTTTTCTGAAGCCTCTGCTCATTCTGAGCTTTCGTCTTGCTGGCACTATTCTTACAGGCTTGTGATACTCTTTTGTATTTGTCCTTGGTTGTGTGTTTCTCCTTCCATCTTTCATACATGACCTTTTAAAATATGAGTTAATCAAGAGCTTTCCAGGCAGCCTCACTGTTGGCTCAGGATACCACCTCATTCTCTCCCTCTCCCTCCTCAGAAACAATGCTATTGCTTGTCTACTTCTAAAGAGGAAAAAGGGGCCCAACAGACAAGCCATTATGAAACAGCATAGTCATTATTTTCCATATATCTCCTTCCATACCAGTTCCACTTTCTATGGTTGGTTTTTTCTTCTTCCTTTCTATTCCTTTATCCCTCATGGAGGCAAAAGATCTTAAAGAATCAGAAGGAAACCATGGATTCATGAATGCAAGGGACTTTAAACTTCCTTGAGCTCTTGGGCCTTATGGTTTGTAGGGTTTTATAGGACTAGAAGTGCTCACTGGATCCCAAAGGGAGAAACGATCGAAGCCATCAAACTTCTGCGTTCAGAGCTTAGAGAGTCAATAAAACTTGGATTCCAAAATGTTAGGGATGTGTCTAGGGAAAGAAGCTGTTGGGAATTACCAGTTATCCATTTCCTCCCACGTTAGAGCTGGGATTTTTCTGTAATGGCTTGGTATGCAGAGTGGCACAATCTAGAGTCCTTCACTCTGGGGACCCTCATCCTGAGTGCCTGTCTTCTCTGTTTTTCAATGGCCATAATCCATTGGCAAGAACAGTAGAATAGATGAGCTAAGCTGGGGACTACTCCCAGCATATCACAAGCTCTTTACCCTTCCTGAACCACTCTTCCAACCCTGAAATATGGGGAAAATCATACGATTGCCATCATCAGTGGGAGGGCAACAAGAGAGTTAATGGCATAATATATTGTAAATGTCCTTGATGAAGAAAAGCCTACATCACATTTTTGATGTGCATAACGGTGTTCATATCTACAGGTGCTTGCAATATGCTAGCTGCTCCTTTATTACAAGGCTATATCGTTATTTATTTCCCCACTCTCCAAATAATATTTCTGGTCCATTTTCCCCCAGTCCTGAGGAAACCTGATTGAGATTTTAATACCAGTGGCTCCTATGCTTTTGACCCAAGTCTGCTGCCTTTGCCATCATTAAGAGATGCCCAATTCAGATACATTTATATGCCCAAGTCCCTCACACAGCCAATGATCCATAAGTGCTAAACAGATTTGTCCTGGACTTCGAGCCTGAGCCTGTGGAGCAAGGCTAAGATAATTTAAGTGCCTCTTGTAACAGAAAGCAACTGGAATTCAATAGAGATAAATGTAAAATATTGAACTAGGGAGCTGAACCATCAGCAGGGCAGGATTCTAAATGGAAAGGTTACGGCTGAATGACTAAGCAGGGGAGAACACACAACGCACCCAAGGAATTCTTGCAGAAATACAAGTCCCTGGTGGACCCTGCAGAGAAGAGAATGGATGCTACAGAACAGCACAGCCAAAGGAGAGCTTGTTGGGCTCCATGGAAGCTGATGCTGGGATATCTCCCTCCTGGAGCAGACTGGCTGACAAGGGATAGGGGAATTTGGCCAGAAATGTGGAGCTGCCAGATTTTAGCTGTTGTTGTGAAGGGTCAATATTGCTTTTTCTCTGCCAGGCCCCAAACGCCAGAAGTAAAATGTCTAATGATAACCTGAGGCATTGGTTGTGTCTACTAGAAAAATCGGCCACTCAGATTGGTTAATTCAATCAAATGTCTGGCCAACTTCCACAAAGAGATCGATAGAATCCTTTGACCAAATGGACAGGTCCAATAAGGAAGCATGATCAGTCCCATTGTCCCACAGAGCCTCAGCCAAATAAGACATTGTATTAAAGCATGAAGGGCTCTCTTGGGTGTCTGTGAATTTTCCTTGCAAAGAGCCCAGGGCATTGGCTTGAACCTCAAATACATCCAACGTGGCTCCCCCTTTCCCTTCCTTTAAAGTATGTTTTCCTATAATTCACACAAGAGTAGGGACTTGCTCTCTTTTAGGCTGATCACACCAGAAAAGAAAGACAGAATGGGGAAAGCCAGTAAAAAAGCATGGATGGCATAATATATTGTGGGATTAAACAAGTTTTCAAATTGGTCAACAAATTTCTTGAGACACAGAAATCACTAGCTGGGTTTTCTGGCCAAGGTCCATTAACACAGCATTCTAGTAGTCCCCCATGTAAGCCCTTCAGCCCTTACCTCATGATTGTCTATTTTAGGATCATCAGTAGCCTATCAAAGGGTATTAAAAAACACACCATTTATTAGTCTTGAGGACAAAAGAGACAACAGGAGCACAATTTCTGCTTTGCTAACCTCCTCAAAGTCTACTTTGAGAGTCCCCCAGTCCCTAATGAAGAGAGTGTCTATTAGTTAAATGAGGGCAGCTTTACAAAGCTCTATCCAGTGTTGACATATATACTAAGCTCTTTTGGCCCAAGTTCCAAATTCATTGCTCAGTTTTGGCAGGAAATAACATGGAGGCTTCTGCTGGGAAAATGCATTGCTATCTGAATGCATGAGAAAGAAGAGCTGGGAGTGCTGGGAGTGCGCACAAGGGCACTGCCCTGCTGAGTCACAGGAAGGGGATCTGTTATTTTCTAATCAACTATGAGCGAGCGTACCCTATCTGACATTTTGGCTAGTGATAGAGGGTTTTCTCTTACATCCATGTGTTGAGGCAAAGTGCTTTCTCTAATGCTCGTGCCTCCTTTTGCAAAATTCACAAAACCCTCCCAAAGAACTCGGCTTGTTTACTTTCCTCTGTCATTTCAGAGGCTGGTGTGTACTGAATTGTGCTTTAGACGAGAGTCACAGTAAGGCTTTCTAACCCGAAAAACAGTCGTTGATTTAGACAGAGATTAGCAAAGGCACAATTATTACCATTAAAAATACCCTCAAAGAGACCTGTAAATAAGCCAAATAGGAGAAATCTGACTCTGCTCTCCACAGCCCTGACTTCTTCAAGGCACTCAGCAGCTTATGACACTTGAGATATACCTGTGTCTTTCCCATCAGAGGCTCTCTGTCCTCCCTCCCGCCCGTTCTCCCTGTTCACGGCTCACCTTCCCACTGCAGGCAGGGGTGGGAGGCTGGGAAGTGGGCCCCCGGGTTCAACCCTGGGCCTCAAAGTCTCACTTGTTAGCATTCAGCTCTTACACTTCCTGGGGCCCTTCTGTGGTTTACAGGACCAGAGAGAAACATCGCATCGAGAGTCCTAGAAAATCTCGTGAGTAGTGGTTCTTTATTAACCCACTTAATCAGTAAATTACATAATTAATATATCAAATGGTACCTAGAGTCCTAGAATATTTAAGAGGAATTTTGCATTGGTTGCATGTTTTGGTGGTGATTCTAGATACTCCCCCGTAACAGCTGCAGAATTTCCATAGAGGAGGGGCTTAAGGCTGCAATTTGATTGGAAGGAAGGCTAAAGGAACATAATTGAGATTAAATGTTTATTTGGGGTGGCTTTTTGGAGGGAGGGTAGGAGGAGATAGGGGCTGCTCCTAAACTCTGCTGAGCTTTGAGCCCTCTTGCATTCTTGCTGGTCTGAAGCAGACCCTGAAAACCCAGGTGGCTTCGCAACTGCACTCTCTACTTTTCTCTCCCCCACCCCACCTCCTGTTCTGCCCCTGTCTCCTGCCTCCTTTATGTAGTGCTTTTCCCCTTCAGCTCTACACCTCTATCTTTGCCCGTTCCCTCATCACTAACTTCGTTTCAAAATCTGTCTTTTTTTTATCTCATTGTCGTAATGACTGGCTGGAAGGCAGGAACACCCAGGGGACTGCCATAAAACCAGAATTATGATATAAGATCCAAGGCTAAAAGCTGAGTTCACTTTTCTATTTTGAGAACCATTGCTTTAGATGGTTCAGCCCATAAAGAATTCTGGATCTTAAGAGAATCACAAAAGTGTTCATTTCTTTTTCATTTTACAAACAGGAAGAAACAGGAGGATCCTGTGGAGCCTGCCATTTTGTTTCTGAGGGTGCTGCCTTTCTAAGAACAGCGAGGACACAAGTCTTCTTTTTGGAGTATTGTCTTTTTAGTCTTACCCTTCTCACTCCTCAACCCCCAAACCCACCCAGGAGTGGAAATGGTGAGTCTACAAATGAGGTCAGACAAACCAGTGGAGGGTGAAAACAACAGACTGACCTTTATAAATATACACTATTGGATTTGAAAGGGCTTAAACTTGGACGCCAGTTGCCAAGGGTAAAGGCATTGAATAATAATGCTACCCACCGGGAACAACCCCATCTAAAGGAATGATTTCTCACTGATCTCTCATGCCTGGAAATTTCTGCCCAGGAAGCACTGAATGAGGGTATGGAGATATAAGAACTCTCATACACGTTAAGGGTCAAAACCCTTAAAAACACGCATCCACTTTGACCCAGACTTTTTTTCCAGAACTTTATCTTCACAAAGTTATTAAGAAAGTGCACAAGGTTTATTTATAAGGTACTGTAGGGATACTGAAAAATAAAGAACCATCTAAGTGTCCAATAATGAGTCTGGTTAAATAAATTATGAAGCATCATAAAATGGAATACTACAAAACCACTAAAAATGAATTGTATTTGTTAACATGAAAAAATATTCATAAATATTGTTTAGTGGGGTTGTGGAGGTAGGAAGGATGTGAATATAAATTAGATCCTGGACCTCAAAAAAGCTTGCATTTTAATAGGGAATGGGTGACAAGCAAAAGGCTTGAAAAGTCTTTAAAAAGAAAAGAAAATTAGACTACGGTTGGTTATTTTGTTTTGTTTCCACAAGAATCCTTGTTGTTTTATACAAGTTCCAAATTACTCAGCCTCAAGCAGAGCAAGAGGAAAATAAAGAAGACTACATTAGGTTGGGAACATATCCCTGAATAATCGAGAGCTCATTACGGACTCTTAGTACATCAAAATCCAATTAATTCATTAGCTCAGCACTTGCATTTTCCTTTATCCCCCCCCCCCCCCCAAGCTGCCAGCCTTTTACCCTGTGATGTAGTTTATTAGCCACCCCACGATGGGGCGAGTAGGGGAAATAAAAAGGAGATAGAATCCAAATGAATCAGTTTTGCTACTTGTTAACGACAGGCTGGGGCTGGTGGTAGAGGCAGGGAGGATCTAACATGGTGTTGGGGTGGCTTAGAGTAGAGGTCCCAGGAACAGTGTTTGACACATAGTAGGCCCGTAGTGATGAGCCCTGAATAGATCCTGAATGAGGGAATCTGCTCTTAGACCTCAAAGCCATAGGCCCCCAAACCACGTGCTGCACTGCAGATTTCCTGGGATTTCCAATAAGAAAGAAAATTTGGCCAGAAGGGGATTTTCCTCTACTTGAGATATACTTGTGTCTTTCCCATCAGAGGCTCTTTGACCTCCTTCCCGCCCGTTCTCCCTGTTCACGGCTCACCTTCCCACTGCAGGCAGGGGTGGGAGGCTGGGAAGTGGGCCCCCGGGTTCAACCCTGGGCCTCAAAGTCTCACTTGTTAGCATTCAGCTCTTACACTTCCTGGGGCCCTTCTGTGGTTTACAGGACCAGAGAGAAACATCGTATCAAGAGCCTTAGAAAATCTCGTGAGTAGTGGTTCTTTATTAACCCACTTAATCCAGACTTTTCTTCAGAAACGTGACCCCTCCTGTCCCTGGGAGGTCTTTGAGTGATACTAAGGCTGCAGGCAAATAGCCTGATGTAAAGCCAGAGAGCCTGACTCATCATGCTCCCTACTCACGTTTGCTTTCCCCAGACTCAGTTGTCACTGTACCTACTGTCTATTTCATTCTCCATAACCCTTTACCCATTTGAATATAAATCTACATTTTTTTTTTGTTCACAAGCAGAAAACAACTCATAACTGTGGTCTCTAAACTGTTATTTTCTAAAGTATTCTTTAGAGGATAAAAATACAAAAGAAGACACCACACATCACATCATGAAATCGTGTTTGCAAGCTACTGCCCCTATTTGAAACGTGGTACATCTTCTCTACTCTCAGAGCCAATAGTCTTATTTTCTTTCCCACAAAGCCATTATATTGGTTTTTATTTTTTGTCCTGTTTCCCTCAGCTAAAGTTGCATTCTTCTCAAGATCTTTCAAGATCTTCAAGACCCTCGGCAGTTCACCTCTTGTTACTCTTCCTATTCAAGCAATAGCATGAAAAATTTAAAACCTCAGCTCCCCCAGAGATCGTGGGTCGGTGTAGTTATGTTTAAGTATGTTTAGAACAATAGTTAAGCTGAAATTCTCTAAGAGGAAAGAAGAGACTGGGATGTGTGGGCCAGAAAAGGAAAGGTGTCCTGGGGGAGCCGAGTCCACTGTGTGATCCATGGAGAAGGCAGCCAGGTGGTGACCACACTGCAAGCTCGCAAGCTTGTGTGAGCACAGCCAAGGTCCCACTTAGCCACTGGGGAGGTCACAAAGGACTGTGGCACCCACCCTGGAGCTCCTCCTATAGTTTGCTTACAGGGGAATCTGTGCTGCCCCTCAAAGCTGCCAGGTTCTATGCTCCTTAGAAAGCAGCTCAGAGTCCAACAGTGGTTGGCATCCATGGGTCTAATACAGCCATCTGAAAACAACTCTGTGTGATATTTAAAGGACATCAAGAACTCTTCCACCTAGGGGATGGAAAGTGTGATCTAGTGTAGGGAGCACAGTTATGGGAGGCATGGTCCTGGGACCAGACCCCTGTGTGCCTTAGACGAGCCCCTCACCGCTCTGGGACTTGTTTGCCTCTGCTATAAATGGTGGTGGGACTAGGGATTTCGAAGTCCTTCCCAGCCGACCATTCCAGGACTCTTTTGATGCTTTCATCTAAATGGACTGGGATGAATGCTCTTGTTGGGTTTCTTCCAGTCCCCCAAATTCCTATAGTTTAACTGAAAAAAAAAATTTCAAGGAATGCTAACGGAATACAGTGACTGGAGAAATTCATGATTTAAATGCAAGTTTGGGTATTTTCCTTATTTCAATTGTATGCCCAGAAACCAGGAACACTAACAAGTTAGCGGGTATATTTGCAATAACACGAGCCTGTCAAAAAACTTTCAAGTTGCTTATGTAAACTTGCTGAAGGTGACCCAAGAACCTACACCCAGCATGTCCTTCCAAGCCGAGCCCCTGTGGTCCCAGAGACACGTCCCACCAAACCCCCGATGCAGAGAGGCACCTTCACAGACCACTCCCAGGTTCCCTTTCGAGTACTATTGCCCTCATTCAGTAAATATTTACTTAGCCGTCTGAAGTATGATGATGAATCACTGCTGTTCTCTCCTTAAACAAACAAGCCTGACCTCTGGGTTTTCTTTTCCTTGTTAATAGCTACTTTCTACCTGTTTTGTGTTAATTGTTTAAAGAGCTTTGGGTCCATGGAACAAGCTTGGTGGGCATTGCTCAGCCATCAATTCACCCTTTTAATAGCTCTGGCCCTTCCCATAGAGATGATTCCTTCATATTCCGAAAGGTGCTCAGGTTTGAAATGGTCTCTATCTCTCTCCATCCATCAGCCTTGTTTCTACCCTTTATCTCTGCCTAGTTTGTGGTACTCAATTTGCTCTTCCTTCCCATTAGGCCTTTGGCTTTCATTTCACTGATTGTCTGGACCCAGTCATCTGCTGTATCCAGTCCTCTGCCAGCTGCCCAGTCCTGGATCAATTGCTGGGGTCCCTGTAAGTTACCTCATTTCTGTTCACAATTTCTAGTGCAAAGCACAGTGCAGAGAAGAGCAATGTGCGGGCGCCAGAGTTCACAGCGACACTCTTCTTGGGGACTTGAGACTCTTAAAGAAACCAGAAAAGGCTTCCCAGTAATGAAATGGAGGGAGAGCAATTTCACTTTCCTCAGTGCGGGCCTGGTGGAGAAGAAAGAGCTTGCCTTCATTCTGATGCGAGCACTAAATAGAAGTTCCTTTGAAAGGTTCCCTTTCTCTTGCGCTGGCTGTTCTGTTCATTTGCTTTCTTTTCTTCTTTCTTTCTTTCTTTCTTTTTTTTTGAGTAAAAGCCTTTTCCCTACCAAGTCTCAGTAATTTTCTGTTACTTCCTAGCCACGGACTGCCAAGAAGGGCTCTTAGGCTGGTCAGAAGGAGAGGAAGCACAGCACTTAAAAGGGTGGTGGAAGAAGTCACAGCCAGAAACCTGGTTAACCCTCTCAGGAGTTGGTGGAACATCACCCAAAAGGCTCAGAAGAAATTTGCGGCTTAATTTCACTTGCTTCAGACGTTCCATTCTTCTCTTCTTTCCTTCTAGGCAAACTGTGTGGAACATGAGAGATAAATGGGCCTGCAGGCATGTCTGCAAGAGTACCCTCCAACTAGCCCTGCTTCTTCCCGGCCCCTCCAGTCCAACCAGCAGATGGCTGTCCCATGCATGTGCAACCCTCAAAGCATCCCCAGTCCTGCCCATGGAAGATCCAAGATCCAATCCTCAAATATTCACTAAGGTCAGCTTTTGTGCCCCACTGATGCCGGGCAATCTGTGTATGACTTGATTTCTGCTATCAAGCAGCTTACGATGTAATTGCAGAGACAAGACAGAGACAAATGAAACAAAGAAAACCACTATAAAGCTGTATATCACTCAGCGATGAAATTTGTGGTTTTTGCAGTTTTGTTTTGACCGGTACTCATAGGATTGTCATCGATCGATAAAATGCTTGCTAGTGATATCAATATGTCATCAAAATTAATAGCACACCACGACGGAATTCCATTTATTCACTCATTCAACAAGTGCTTATTATGCACTTAATCTAGCCATGTTTTGCATTTGTAAAGAACCTTGCGGTTTGCAAAACACTTGCACAAACACCGACTCGTTTGATGCAGGCTGGTTTATAGGAGATGAACAATGAAAATGAGGCTCAGAAAGGTTAAGGGATTTTCCCCGAAGCCCCTGGGTTATTAAGTCTACGACCCAAGGCTGTAGCTTCCTCTGTCATCGTGGACCCTGCACCAGCCCACCCTTCAAACTTACAAGTCAACGTGTTTGCCAGACCACTGACCCTTTGTATCCTCCCCACCCCATGCCTCACCTCCTGTAATGGATAGAAAGGATCTCCTGCAAGTACTAGAAATAGGAATCCCCTGGCTTCTTTCTTCTTGGCCCTCTTGTGTAGGGAAGACCAAGCTGCTGATCTGTGATCTTTGTGAAGGTATCCAGAGGCCCGGGATGAGCTTTCCAAACTCGTCAGGGTTCTTTGCACAACTTTCCTCATCCTCCTTACCCCTCAAACTCCTATTAAAATGATGGTTGCAGGCAGCTGGGATGGGGAGGAGAAAGAGGAAGGGGTTCCGTACATATGTGGCTGAAAGAGAGAGCTGCCATTGCCATTTGGAGAGAGTGTGCGTGCATACGTGTGTGCGTGCATGCGTGTGTGCATGGGGGGGGATAGACACGCTGAAATGAGTGAGTTTAAGACTCTATTCTATGCTGTAGCTGACCTATATCTATACTATACCCTAAAGGACTGGGCTACAAAGACTCATTAAAGATCCCTCTCCCCCCACACCCAAATCAGAGAGTCTAATGTCAACACCACGTCAGCTGAGTGTCTTCAGAGGCCAAGTTGCAGACAGAATATCAAGCAGAAGATGGACCCTGAAAGACAACCCTGCCACGACAATGGAGTCCAAGAGATAGCATTGTGTCTGCTTGTACGTCCTGCAGGAGCATCCATGCTTCCACTGAACAGCGCCAATAATGACAAGCCAACAAGCCAACAAATGCCCTGAGCAGAATTCGGTGGGAAAGCTGACTATGCCTTCAGTCCAAATATAGAAAGTGTCCCCACCCCCACAGTTAGTGCTGTGTTGGCACTGTCCGTCCATACCCTGACTGCACAAGAACGAGCACTGTGGCGGTGGCTGCCCAAGGCACTGATGCCGAGGAGCCCACAGCAGGGACAGCATAATGACACCAGCTTGCACCTCACTTGCCTTATTTGAAATGAAAAGCAGACACTGTCCATCCATCCATCTATCCATCCATCCATGCACCCATCCATCCATTCAACAAATATTTCCTGAGCACCCTCTGTGAAGCAGTGAGGGTACCATAAAGAATATAACATTTGCATTGGGAAATATTTAAGTTCTTCAGTATATTTCTTCCTATATTTACTATGAGAAAATCAAATGCGGAACTAGAGAGGTTTGGGTACTGTGGTAGAGAATGGGTCCAAGGAGTGTGGCATGCTGTGTATGACTGTCGAATCACTATGTTGTACACTTGAAACTAACATGACATTGTATGTCATTTATACTTCAGTAATTTAAAAAAATTAAATAAAAAAAAAAACAATTCTTACTCCAGTCTTATCAAGAGGAAAACCTCAAACAATTTCTGAGGAGCATCCCTAAAATTGTCAAGGTCATCAAAACCAAAGAAAGGCGGAGACACTATTGCAACTAAGAGGAGCTTCGAGAGAGCTTCAAGATGGCTGTTCAGTAGGTGGTAGCTTGGTGGGAACAGAAAAAGGACATTACTAAAAACTAAGGAAATCTAAATAAACTGTGGGTCTTAGTAAATCATAAAGTATCAGTATTGGTTCATTAATTGTAACAAACGCGGGGCGCCTGGGTGGCTCAGTCAGTTAAGCGTCTGCCTTCGGCTCAGGTCATGATCTCAGGGTCCTGGGATCGAGCCCCACATCAGGCTCCCTGCTCAGAGGGTAGTCTGCTTCTCCCTCTCCCTCTGTTGCTCCCCTTGCTTGTGCTCTCTCTCTGTCAAGTATATAAATAAAATCTTTTAAAAAATTGTAACAAATGTATCATGCTAGTATAAGATGGTATAATAGGACAGGCTGGCTTCAAGTTATACAGGAACTTTCTGTATTATCTTCACAATTTGTCTGTAAATTTAAAACTGTGCTAACAAAGTCCATTTTTTTAAAAAGCCTGGAGGAAAAGTATACCAGTATTAAAGACTATTATCTCTAACTTGTAAAGATAGAATAAAATAATGCTTATAATGTGCTTAGCACAGAAGCCGGCATAAGGCAAGTGTTCAATAAATATTACCTATTATTTTTGAAAAAGAGAGAGAGAGAGAATGGGTCCAAGGAGAGGAAATGGGCAGATAACATGCCTCTAGATATTATCCTGTCCTAGGAATGTATAGGAGGGGGACAAACACCTTTGATGTTAGTCACGTTCATCAGTTGCTCGATCATAATGAACATTATCATTCATTTGTGGTATTTGTATCTATTCCAAGTATAAAAATGCATGTTCGTTGTTAGAAAACATAGGCGATTAATAAATTGGGAGATATATATATATATGTACATATATATTATATAATAAATGTGATATATATAATATATATATATATATATATATATATATGTCCCAACATCTGAATTTGACCTTTTTATCATTTTGATATACTACCTTCCAGTATGTTTCACTTCATCTTTCCCCAGAATTTTTTTTAACTTTTAAATTGATCAATATATACTCTAGGTGTCATAAGATCACAGTCCAAATCTTTTCGGCCCACCCGTCTGTCCTTTCTCACCATAACTTAGAATTTCCCATTTACCTCCTCTTTCAGCCAGGGAGACATGCCTTAAGAGAAGGAGACTTCATTTTAATGCTGGAATAGCTTAAGTTTATTTGGCTATGAAAGACCGTGTGATTCATCCTGGAGCCAAATGCAGTTATGTATCATTTTGTTTGCCTTTGTTGGAAGTTTTCAATGGTCCAAACTGATCCTGTGATTAGAGCGTCCAAGCCAGGGTTGACCACAGAAGCATTTCACACAACCTGTGCTTGCGTACAAGTGTGTCCATGTGCCCTCAGGTCACACTCCACCCCCTCTCCCTCTGACACTGAATAAGGAAAGAGTAAATTTGTGTTGCCTGGGACCTGCTCTCTCTTTGTTGCAGTGAAAGGCTCTGCCTTTACGGGAGTTGTGAGCCCACCTCACCATCAGCACCCCGACTGCCTTTCACAGTATGGAGCTGCCCTGCAGGAGTAAGGCGGAGAGCCGTTATAAAGAGAGCTGGGTAATAAAGATCTTGGCTGTGATTTTTCTGGAGGAAGAAGGCCTGGCTCCCCTAAGCCTGGCTCCCCTAAAGGAAGATGGAAAGAAATAACTGGAAAGTGGCTTGTCACACCCACCCAGCCTGACAGCCCGACAGGTGAGTTAGCAAATGCTACATTGTAAGGAATTACAAAAGCTATTTTCTACAAAGTGGGCAAAGACTCTGGGATTAATGACTGTACAGCGTGATAGATGTTGTTCAAGAAGCCGTAAATTACCAGCCATAAACCTGGCAAAGCTTATCTGATTACATGATGCAGTCTGGGGCGCTGGCAGATCCCCAGCACAGGCTGGGGCAGTGGGCCGGGGGAAGGCTTAATGCAGAAGCTGGCAATGGCCTACCCCTGGCCGAAGGGTACAGATGGTGAGCTTGGCAGACATCCAGGGCTGGAGGCTGTGGAGCAGCAGTGCTGCTGGACCCGCTCTGCCTTCTCAGAGCTGCAGTCCTCCATCAGAGGTGCCGGAAAAGCCCAAACGGGCTTGAACGTGATCGGTGGAAGACCGCAGCCTTCCTCCCTTTCCTGGGAGAAGCAGCCAAGGAAGCCCAGCCCTGGACAGGAGTCATGGGATCAGATCCCAGTTGTTTTTCTCCTCGAGCCTGGTCTTCCAGGAAGATGAGGGATGGAGGGGGAAAGGTGGAGAGAGGACCTGGAATGATTTCTGCTCCCAGCTTCCTCTGCCAGGCCTCTCGTTGGGTCGAGTATATCTAGAACTGTGTCCATGACAGGGACACTCAAGCCATGACCGTGGCCTCAAATGCTAGCAATCTGCAGCCAGACCCCAGTCCTGTTCTCATGCTCCTGACTCAGGGCATTCCTTCACCCCATCCTCTCTGCCTATCTGCCATTGTGGTTTTAGAGAAAGGGACAAGGAGCGGGGGGAAGAAAGGAAGGAAGAGAAGAGAGGATGGAATGGAAGAAAAGATGGGAGTAGGAGCCACTCATAGTAGGGAAGCCGAAGAAGCTGCCAAAAGAAAGACCGAACCACCATCTCCCAGGTCTTTTCCTGCAACCCCCAAAACCAAGTCCTACATCAAACACAGCACTGATTAACTACCACTGGGAGGAACGCAGCAATAAAATAGGGAGCCACCTTCTGCCTTCCTTCCTTCCTTCCAGTGTTCCCTGTGATACACACACTCAGGCACACAAGAACCTTTATATATACACTTTTCAAAGTGTCTGCTCACCAAATAATAGCAAACAGTCTCAACAGACAATGGTGTCCCCCTTTCCTGCCGATATGCCTAAGCGACGCTGATCGTGTGGAAGGGCTCCAAGGCAGTGAAGGCATGGCTGCCTCCTACCAGGGGCTTGTGGTCTGCAGAGGCGCAGAAGCAGATTTGAGACCAATAAAACACATCACTCAGTTCTGCATCAAGATTAAAGGTCAGAGCCAAAGCTGGCTATCCAGTTAAGTATTTATTGAGCCTTTATTATGTACCAGGCACTGCGTCAGCCATTGGGGATTCAGTGGTGACAAAACAGACACAGCACCTTTCTCATGCAATTTAGTAGCTAAGACTTTAGAGAAGACATCAGTGCTATTTACCAGGTATTCCCGCTCTCTGCCTTCTGGACACATGATAGGATTGCACTTTCTGGCCCCTTTAGTCTGGTGGGTCATGTGGCTTGCAAGCAGAAGTGAGCTCTGTCGGGAGAAAGCTTTATTTCACTGCCGGTGAGAGGTCTTCCCAAGCAATGTTCAAGTTGGTGGCTGCTCCATCAGCCTGGGTCTCTGTGTGTCTACAACGAGCAGTCTGCTGGATGACCACAATGGCCATGTAGCATAAACAAGAAACAAATGTTTGTTGTGTTCAGCCCCTGAGATTTAGGAGTCATTTATTTATTGCTTTAGCATACATAACCTAGCCTCTCCTGGCTGATACCCTCCTACCAGCAACCAACACATTTATTAAGAATCTACTATGTGCTTGAAGTGATGGTGGGCTTCTTCGTGTGCATAACTTAGCTGCCCGAGCAGGCTTTGAGAAGCTGAGGGTAGAGACTGTGCCCCATGCATGTCAGTATCGACCCCCTAGTGCCTAGCAGTGGGCCTGGCACATAGTAGATACCCTAGTAGGAGCCAACCATCACTTTGGCTTCTGAAAGGAGTATATCAGTCAGGTTAAACTAGCTTATGAGACAGGTTAAGCAGAAACAAAACTCAAAGGAGAAAGAGAGAGCCACAGGTTGAGTGGTGAGGAAAGACTTCATGAAGGTTTTGGACTTGAGTTGGTCTTGAGGGCTAGATGCAATTCAGCGAGGTAGATGGAAGCGCAGAGTGCTCTGGTCAGAAGAGGGCCTGAACCACAGTGCACAGGAGGGCTGTGTGAGACATGGCTGGGGGCAGTCCTTGTATGAGATGCCCCACGTGAGCAGTGAGAGGACTGAGCGGCCCAGACGGTGCTGCTACACGGAGGGGTTGGGGGGAATGCAACCGGGCCGGGGGACAGAGGAAGGAGGGTCAGGCTGCCTGTCTGCACGCTGCTGTAGGCCACTATTGGAGGCATCTTCGTTTGGGGAGCCTCCTCTCCAGCCAGCAGCTGCTTTTCCCCCTCATTCCCTGCAGATGGTAATAACCTGTCGCCAGAGCAAATAAAGTCTGATTTACATGAAATGTAATGCTAACCATTTCCCCTTATTCCCCAGCACTGCGGTGGAGGCAGGATGGCAGGGCTGGCCTGGCCGACCTGCTGTGTTCTGCAGCACGATTTCACCTGGTAGAAATTTAAAGAGATTACTTTTCTATGACAGGGTCTCTCGTGCTGGACGGGGAGTCCCAGGCAGATTGGCAACACCCCACCTGATTTTCCCGAAAAAAAAAATGCAAAGTCAGATGGAGAGAGCTTGAGGAAGAAGCAGGAGAGGGGGAAAATGGAGGGAGAAACGCATTCAGTTTCCCAGGGTCTGGTCCCTGATGCTCAGTCTCATGGTGCTGGTGGCAGTCGCTGGAGTCCCATAAAGCAGCATCGGTAAACACCACCAGCAGCATCATTACACTGCCGGGGATTAGAAACCCTCCCTGAGCACCAGCCGTGACCATGCTAGACACAGCAGTTACAAAGACACGGCCACCGCCTCCCTGGAATTTACAGTGGGTGAAGTCAGATACTCAACAAAGAGGCGCCATCTTTCTCAACCCCCACCACCATCCCAGCTCATCGCCCCAAGCGTGTAAATACTCCATGCACTTTCCTGTCTTTTGTTAATGATCATTTTCCACTTCAAATGTCTGCATAAACCCTACCTATGTTTCAAGACCCAGTTTAGATGCACCTTTTCCATGAAGACGTCCTGACCCCTCCATGCTAGAATGTCTGCCTTTTTTCTCTGTGCTCCCAATTCATATTGATTACCTTTAGTTCAGTGCTGATCACCTCCTACTCTGTAGGTAGCAAATGAGGGGCATGTGGACTCTAAAATCCTGAAGGACCAGTATAAACCCCTAATAATGAGCCTAAGAAAGGGCATCCATTCTTTCTCACGCATGCCCCCTGGGGGTCACTTCCCCACAGGGAAAGGTGTGCAGGGGGATCCTATGTTACTCTAATCTGGCAGAGGAGGAACGGTAGACAATGAACAAGAGGTAGGTTATAGGGGGCCTTGAACATCAGGCTTGGAAGTTTTGATTCAACTCTAGACGCAAGAGGACCCCAGGAATAATTTGAGGCCAATACTTTCAAGGGAGCTCAATAATTTCCCTGACATTTTGCCTAAGGGGCTCTGTTTCCTTGTTGATTTTCTCTGTCCTTGGGATTCCAGGTTTAGAAGTTCACCCCATCTGGGAGTGTAGCTTTTTTTTTTTTTCCTTGATCAAGTGACCTGAGGACTCACTTGTGTCCATCCTATCCCATGGTAGCTCCATTGCAGGGGTCCCCCATTGCTAATCACGGGGGACACTCAGTTACCCTCCATTATTGAGCCCAGGCCATATTGGAATCCCGGGTGGATTTCCTTTGGTTTTTATTTGGTGTCTGACACCACCTCGCACAACCCTGGGTCAGTGCAGCTGCTCAGGGAAGAGAAATGGCTTGTGGGGCTGAGAGGAGGTGTTGGAAGCGAGGGTCTGGGGCCGGGGCTGGCAGTCATCAATCACACGGGCTCACCCCATTACAGGGAACAATGCTCTCTGTGCACATCATTTCTGTGGCAGGGCACCATTCCGTAGCGTGGCCTTTCCTGCACTGTACTTTGACTATCAGCCACAGCAGAGAAGCACCAGGAGGGAAATCTACTGCCCCAAATGCAATATTCCAGCGCCTATTAGAAATGAGGTCTATATTTTTCTGCAGGGGGAGATTATCTGTGCTATTGCTCATGCAGATAACTAAGAGTGGGTTGTCAATATTCCACATATTAACTATGGGAGCCTCCCTGAGCCTCGGCTTCCTCCTCTAATATACAGGGAAATTGTCTTGAAAAGTTGTGGTAAGCAGGAGATGAAGACCCAGCTCAGGGCCTGACTTGTGCTGGATGCTCCATAGATAGTGTTAGCTCTGATTACTGCTGGTAGGTCGAGGGAGGGAACCTACGGGCATGTGGTAGTGAGTGTCCTGCTGAGCAAGCTTTGCCCACAGGGGTGTTCGATTGGGGGGTGGGGCTCACTTGTCAAGTGCAGGAAGTGGGGGTGGGAGTGAGGCAGGCAGGCTCGCCAGGGGAACCTGGTGCAGATTCAGGCAAAAGTGGGAGACAGAGGGAAGGGCGAGACCATTTAACTAGAAACTAGATAGATGACCAGCTAACAGCAAGAGGGATAGCAATGGAGGAGGTAAACAAGATTGATAAAATAGATTGGGGGGGGGGTGGCAGAGCTGGGCAGGGCAGGGGATATAAATAGACCAGAATATCATCAGGCTGGATCTGTGGATGGAAAGCGGCCATAAAACAGAACAGACAGAAAATATCAACAGTGTAAGTAGCCCGGTGGATAGAATATGAAAATGACCCAGGGGGATAGGCAGGAAGCATGACCTAGGGAGCCGCCCCTCAGACAGGCCGGGATAACAGTGAGGAGAGGGAGAAGGTGGCCAGGCAGGAGTTGGGGGGCTGGGGGGGTGGATTTAGCCACAGCCCTGCCTTGCCTGGCCACCTCCAGTTCCGTGCTCTGGCCCCTAACAACTCCGGTGATGTGGCTTAATGAGGAGATCCCTGGAGCTGAACTAGAATTAAAACAAATGGAAATCCTGTCAGGATTTTGTCACCTTTTCTGCACTTGCCATTGAGAGGAATTTAAATGAGAGCCAGCCTGGCAATTAGTGTGTCATCCTGTGGCTGGCTGGGAGGAAGAAGGACTTCTGAGGACTCTGATGCCAGGCCAGGTGGCAGGGCTCTGTCCACCCCCAAAAGAGTTGGGCTCTCTCAGGGCAGAAGCCACCCTCCTCTCCTGCCAGGAACCGCTGCTGTCACCTGAGGCCCTGGCTCAGCATCCCCCAAGGTCAAATGGTAGCCCCAAGTGTCAAGAAATCCCCCTATCCACACACACACCTCCAAGCTTTAGGCATAGCATGCTCTCAACTAAGCCAAATAACTGACTCAGAGCCCTTCATCACTTCCTAGCAAAAGTCCTGTTTATTCAGAGTAAAAGATGAAGGGAATCTTCCCTCACTCCCTCCATCTAGTCCTTCCTTCCTTCCTGCCTGCATTTAAGATTTATGAGGTATATAGCCATTATTCTGTAACACAAGGCATTCTATCAGGGCTATGGGAGGGTTCCAGGCTGTAGGGATGATGGGGATTCAAACGCAGGCAGGGTGGGCTTTGAAGGAGCTTGAGGGATGGGCAGGTTCAGTAAGGGGACGGGGTGAGAGGCATTCCAGGCAGAGGTGAAGGCCTGAGCCGAGGGAACCCATGGTGCATTTGGGCAACGCCAAGCAGACCGGTGTGGCGGGAGCAGAGGATTCAGGGAGAAGAGTGGTAGAAAGTGGCTTGGCTTAATGATGTCAAGGTCAGGAATTTGAACTTTACCAGCAATCAGTGATAACACATTGAGGGTTCTGAGGGAGTAGAGACAAAGAGTTTGGGGTGGTGATGTGTAAAATGATGGGAGGACATGGAGTTGGGGACAGGGAGGCCACTGCAGGGGTCCACCTGGAAATAGAGAGGGAGCATCAGGGGCAACACTGCTCATGCTTCCTTCTTGCCAACAACACTCCCAAGCCCTTTTCTTTCTAACAGTTCTTTCTCCTTGGGATGTTCAACTTGTATCCTCATCCCCCTGCAGGCCTTGCCTTTTATCCTTCCATTTCTCTCCCTCTCTTTCCCACTCCCCCTCCATGGGGCAGCTTCAGTTTTTAAGGAGTATATTGGTCCTCATGGCAACTTGGACACATCAGAGACCCCTTCAAAGCTGCTGAGGTCAAAACAACCTAAGGAAAAGAAAGGAAAGCTGAGATGAGGATCCCCCCCACCCCCATCAAGACATTCATCTGCAGAGTTGACCCCCAAGTACCCGACCCCTCTGACATCTAGACACTGATTCAGGGGCACAGCTTCTGGGGGAGAAAAAGTGGGGAGGTGGCCCTAGCTGACCCAAGACAGCTTAATATGCTTTCACAGGAGGCGTGGCCAATTCTTTTGACAATTCTGTCATTTAAATGTTCTGTTCTGCCCAACCTAACTTCTCCCCAAACCGAGGGGCAGGAGAACCAGGCCTACCTTTTCTGTCTGCCCCTCAGCACCCAGCACAGTGAGGCACACAGGTGAGAGCACAGAAATGCCATTTGAATAAATGAATGAAGCACAACACTTATACCTGGGGGGTATCTATTTGCATATGAAACGTGATTAACTTTTTACAGAGATCCAAGGGAGGGCTGTCATTCAAAGTAATGCCTTCGCTGATTCTCCCACAGCTCAAAATATCCTTTGAACTTCTCTTAGAATTATCTTTAGGACTAGCTAACGAGCCACACAAGAATAGCCATCTTATTACATTATAATAACCCGGTGCACACGAAATAGACGTTCCCTTCTGCAACTTTCAGCAAAGGAAAGCTAGTGGGACTCTCTTTACCCCCTTTCAAAGAAGCCCTTTTGTCAGTTATTATCTTTTGACCTTCAAGATTGTCTATGATGTTTACTTTCACCTGAGCTCATTTGCATAAAGGGAGGAGGGGAGCCGCTTGCATGCGTCTGTGTGTGTGTTTGGGGGGCCAATACAAAGAGAGCTCACACTGTTACCCCCCGCCCCGCCATCTTGTGGCATGTGGATCTATTTGCCCCGTTTGCTTTTTGTATTCTCACCACTGTCTTTCTACGGCGAGGTGGGGAGCTTCAGTATATTCTCACAGAAAGGACTGTGTGTTTCAAGTCTTCAGGAGGTCTCTGCTTTGAAAACAAACACTGAGAGTAAAGGTGCACAGTTATGATTGATGGTAAGTTACGTTTTCCTTCCAGGTTTCCAAGTCAGAACCCTGCCAGTCTAGCCATCAGGACGGAAAGCTCAGTGGAGCAAGTGTGAGCTGACAGCGGTTTTGTAAAAATCCACAGCAATGTGCGCATGGCGTTGTGGCTCACCCAGGCTGTGCTGGATGGGCTTGCTACCCCCTCAGTGGTGTCACCTGGAACTGGAGACGGGGCCCCTCGTCCTCGCCATCTGGCTGTGTCTGTGCGGGGCCTCCTCCTGTGGACCAAGGGCTTTCTGCTGGTGTGCCGTGGACACATCAAGAGCAGCCCCGCTGTCATCTCCACACCCCCAGACAGGGGTTCATCTGAGCAGAGAACTGATCTTTCCTTGGCAAGAGGACCGAAGGCTCTTGGCAAAGATACTAAGTTCTAGCTCATCAGAAATTCTGTCTTCGGCAGCCACGAGCAGATGGATTGGGACTTCTTGGGGTCAAGTATTTGCGCGTGTCCACCTCCACCTCCAAACTGGATATTTATAGTTGAAAAACAATCTGTAGGTTGGGAAGAGTAAGGAATCCTCGTGGCAGCATGGGGTGGTGGAGAGAAAATGTGGGAGTGCTAATCTCCTCAGAGCTCCTCTGCGCCCAGGGCTCCTCCCATTGGCTTCACTGCAATGAAGTTTTGGAATCTTTGGGGCAATTTTTCTTACCTTTCTAGGGTTCCATTTCTACATGTGTAAAATGACAGAGGTTGGACATGGTGATCAGGGAATCATGTTGGTGGCAGGAGTTAAGTGACACGTGTTCTGCTAATAAAGAAAAATGAAGCTAGTAACTCAGGGACAACTCGCTATATTCCATCATGTTCTAGCTTTGGACCGTCATGTGCTAATCTATCTATATTCACATTTGGGGGACTGACAGCACATGTTTCAGATGTGGGGAACCAGAGTCAGAGATCTCATCTCTGGCCCTGGACTAGAGCAAAACCAATCAATTCCTACAGGTCAGAATCTAGAACTCATGAAAAGGATGCCTCTACCAACTACACTTGCAAATTTTGGGTGGTGCCCGGAAATGATTGTCCCCTTGACAGCCAAATCTCAAAGCTAAAATAATATTAAGGCAGTATTCTAAGATATTATCCCATGAATTTTCCTTTTTATCCTACAACTCTCTGGACTATCGGCTAACACTAACTGCCCCAGGTCACCAAAGAACCTCTTGCGAGCCAAGATTCGGATTCTTGACCTTGAGTTCCTGAAAGCCAAGGCTTGCTATCTCGGGAGCTGGGACTCATTGTCGCTATTGTTGCATTGTTGTTTTAATACCCACAGCCTAGTTTTGACTATCAAGAGAAAAGGCTGGAGGACTCAAGCGTGGAATTTATACCAATCCAGAGAAAGGGAGAATGCCTAAGGCAGTAGAGGCAGTTTCCCTCTCCTACAGAGAGGAGATAAGAACGTCTTCTGGGTTTTGAGGGGTGGTGCTGAAGAAGATGTGAAGAGAGGTACGAAAAGTTTCAGTGTGAGTGTGGCCTGTGCTCTAGGCTTCACCTTGAGGTTGAAACTCTGGGAGGGGGTGGTAGAGATCCCCACATTGTGAGCGGAAGCATACCGTGCTTCCTGCCTGCCCCACTAGACACAGTGGCCCACACCATTACAGGGGTGAGTGGTGTAGATGGAAGCTGGGCACACAGAGACTGAGGCATGTGGGGGCATCCAGCCTGGGTCTGGAAGACATGGGCTTTCCCTAAATGCCAGCCATGTGACCTGGACACATTTCTTGTCCCCTTGAGGCTCAATGACCTCAGCTGTAAAACAAGATGATAATACAAACCTTAAAAGGTGATGGTGTGGGTTAAATCATGTCCCCCAAAAAGATATGTTGAAGTCCTAAGCCCCGGTATATTAGAATGTGGCTTTATTTAGAAATAAGGTCTTTATAGAGATCATCAAACTAAAAAATAAGGTCCTTTGGGTGGGTCCGAATTCAATATGACTGGTGTCCTTATGAGAAGGGAAAATTTGCCCATAGAGACAAACATGCACAGAGAGAAGACAATGTGAAGACACAGGGAGAAGGCAGCCAGATTATCCACAAGCCAAGGGATGCTAGGGATTGCTGACAAATACCAGAAGCTAAAACAGGCAAAGAAGGATTCTCCCCCAGAGAGCCTGGGCGTGTAGACACCCTGATTTTGAACTTCTGGCTTCCCGAACATGACATAATAGTTTCTGTTGTTTCAAGCCATCCATTTTTTTGGCACTTTGCTATAGTAGCCCTGGGAAGCTAGGACAGACGGCTTTGCAAAGTTTATGTGATATGTGGAGGGTGTTGCCACACAGCCGACTCTGAAAACCTGAAAGTTACAATAATAAATACTTGCTATCTTATGCTCAAAACGCTTTTTGACCCCGGACAGAGGAGCCCAGGGTCTTCTGGTTCACAGATAACCTTGGTTTGTAAGAACATTTTCACTCTTATAACGATTACAACAAGAATAACAAAAAGAAGTTCCCAACATTCTCTCTAGCCTACGGCCTCATGTTTTGTTTTATTTTTTAAGACTGGCTTCATTTATTTTAGGCTTTGGGGCTTGTGCTAATTAATACAGCTGAATATAAATTAACTGCAAATGAACTTTCCTGCCTCTCCCACCGAACCATCAGCACACGACCCCAGTTGCTGATGCTTTGGAATCTCCTTCACAACCACACAGCAGCACGCGGGATGGCAGCGCGTCTGTGCACGTCCTCAGCTCACTGGCTACCGTCAGCTCGTCTTATTGGGTAACATGGATAAGAACAAACACAAACATGAGTGCTTATGATGTGCAGACATGTTCTGAGGACTTGACCCATGTAACTCATTTCATCTTCTAAACAAAAACTAATGAAGTCGGTGAAGTTCATCACCTTTTACAGTTTAAACCGCAGAGGCACGGGAGTGGGGCAGGGTTAAGTAATTTTTCTGAGGTCAAACAAACTAATAAATACGGAACCAGGATTGGACTTCAACTCCTCAAACTGAAACACTAAGCCACGTTAACTGTCATTTATCGCAAAAGTGGTTCCTGAAGTAGTTCTGAAAATTTTAAATGTTAGGAAAAGTGTTGAGTGGCTGTGTGTCACCCTGTTGAGCAACATTATCTCATTAATTCTCATAATAGCCTAAACCCAAAACTATTATTCTTCCCATTTTATGAATAAGAAAGCTGAGGCATAGCAAAGTTAAATAATGTGAGGTCCTACAGATCATCTCTCAGAGCTGGAATTCAAACTTATGTCTTCCTGAATCCAAAGCCCATGCCCTTCCCATCAGGTCAGCCTGGCTCAAAAGACAGGGGAGGTCTTAAATGTCATGAGTTATAACCTCCTACCTACCTAGACAATAACTGCCTGCAGAAAACCTGGTAAATGGTGGTTCTCAAGTATCTCCAGTTGCTAAAAAATCTGTTCCCACCTGGATAGCCCGTTTCTCTCTTCCTCCTCCTCTCCCTCCTTCTTTCCCTCCCTCTGGACCTGTTCTAGAATGAACAGTCTAGAACAGCCTAGGACACTCTAGAACAGCATTTCCTAACATTTTCTGTATCATGGCACACAAAACATAGTTCTGCCACATATGGCCAGACAGACTAAGCTGCTCAGGGATCCAGCAGGGGGGGTGCCGTAAGTGCTGAGGTGTACAAAAGCTTGGGCACACCTGTAACTCACCTGGAGGCCATAGTTAAGAAGCTTTGGTCTGGGAGGAGGGATTTTTAAGTGATGAGTCAATGTTAATAGAGGATTGTGTGTCCTTCAATGAGAAGAAGGGACGGGGAGGTCATGAGAGGGATACTGACCCAATCTCAGGTGATCAGGGAAGCCCTTAAGGAAGAGGAGCATTCTAGTCTATCATCTGAAGGATGGATTGATTTCAGTCTGGGATAGAGATGGCTGCTGGGTAGGAGGACATTTATGGCCAGAGGCATCCCATCTAGAGTTGTTGGTGCTCCGCACACAGCTTTTACTATCTCACTTTTGTTATTTCTATCTCCTTCCCTTGTCTGAGACACTTTCCTTCTTCTTACCTTGTTATTCTTCCCTGGATGGTACCTTTAGCCTATAAATAGCCCCCACAAATGCCCCTGCTCAGTCAATCTAAGATGGAAACAGTGGTCAACATCTTTATTAGAGTATGTTCCAGAGGCTTTGGTGAGAACAGTCACAAAGCCACTGGTTGGGGGTCATGTCACTCTGCTGATTGATTTGGTCTTCAAACCCTGTGGCTAGGACAAGCGGAAGCCGCTCTGTAATCACTGCTAGCAATGAGACCAGAACTCTGGGGATCAATAACCGCCGGGGTACAGCAGCTCCTTTCTCATGTACCAAATTTGCCTTAAATAATGAAACACCAGCAACAGTCCATCAGTATTCTACAGCTCCGTGGGAAGTGATTTCATATACAGCTCTTTATTTTCTCAAACATTTTATTCTGACATTTATTTTACAACCAAATACCAAAGACTTATTTCTCTACAAAGCCTGCATTACACCGACATGATTTTTCCTTCAAGAAAACGTACCCATAAACAAATCATTGAATGAAAAAAGAAAATGTTCTATGTCCTGGCACCGCTGGGAAGATTGCCACAGGAACTCCAGCTCACAAAAGTTGCTGGCCTAGAACATGTCTAGCATATGGTAGGTACTGATTTTTCATAAATAACTGCTAAATTAATTGAATTAGGAAAAGCATGGTAACAAGAAAGTGGACTCTGGTTTCAAACAGACTTGGGTTGGAATCCCAATTCTGCCACTTGTCTAGGTGGGTGAGTGAATTGCTGAATTTCATTGAGCTTAATTTTCTCTTTTGTAAAACTGGGCCAAAACCACCTGACTCATAGATGAAGATTAAATGGAATAATGTACCTAAGGACTTAGGAATGAAAGGTACTCAAGCAATAGTACTCTTCCCTTCTTCCTTCAAATTCATCGACCAACCAAGCTGTGCAATACACTCCAGATTATTGGCCAATCAGAGCAAGAATCAAGGATGTCTGTACCTGGTGTCAAAAGCAGTGGTTCTTCATTCTGGCCATACAAAAGAGTTCCTTGGACATACATTTTTTTAAATGTCAGAGCCCAAACCTGCCCCCAGAGTTTCTGGCTTAATTGTTCAGGATGGAGCCTAGAAAACAGTATTTTTTCAAAAGCTGCCCAGGTGATTGTAATGTGCAGCAGGATTGAAAAAACACTGAACTAGAACGAGAAAACGGTTCTGCTCTACTCTGCTCTGATGCTCTTCAGGATGTGGCACTCCATCCTGGTGAATTTCCAGTAAGAGAGGGAAGGGTGAGGACCACTGGCACAGTGAAACCTATGCCAGAAAGACAAGAGCTCAAAGGCCAGGGTCATTAGCTTGAACAATTGAAGATGGTGAGGAACCAATGGTCACTCTCTTCAATTATTTGAAGGGTTATTCTGTGAAGAGGGATTAGGCTTGTCTTACAGGGTCTGAAAATGTCAATCTCTATGAATCAGGGGTTCAAGTCAGATATGACCAAAGGTAGTGAGTTCACAGTCACTGGAGGAATCAGGAAGACATTGCATGACCACTTGATGAGGATGGAAAGAAGGGGATTAAGCATTGAATAAGTCACTGGACTAGATCTTAATTAGGCTTCTCTCAAAACTTTGTGGCAATAGCAGCGTAATTAATTTTGAGCAACTCTTGGGACAAAGACACTCGTTAAGTGAAAGGATGAAAAAATTCAACCCATCATTCTCTGTGTGTGTCTACTTGGGCCCTCCTAGTCCACAGGCATAAGTGAACATATCCTTCAGACACACTTGGCACTCTTCAAAGCTGCCGCCAACAGATCATAACTCATCACATAGTATAGCTGGTAGGATTATTAAATCTAGGCCAGTGTTGTATGTCTTTTTTTTTTAATAAGCAGTGGAAACTCTCCCCCCTTTCTTAAACAATTCCTACATGAGACCCTAATCAATGACTAAAGCGGGGCTGCTGTGGATAAAGCAGGGGGGCTTTACGATGTTATCAGTGTTCCCTAAGAGAGCTTCTTATAGCCCTAGGGTCCCATAGTACAGGGTTTGGAAACCAAAATCTTGGAAATTAACCCTCTCTTTTTGTACATGAATAAACTGAAGCTCAGAATGGCTAAATAGCATGGTTGGGTCACACAGCTAGTGAGAGCAGAGCCTGACCCAAACCCAAGCTCTTCATCCTGGGCACAGTGCCTTTCCAAATAGCCCACACTAATGCCTTTGAGGACAAGAGTGGATCCAGACATGGCTGTATGGCCAGTTCTTGGGCATTTATCTGTGACAACAGTGACGTGTAAAAGACCCAAAAAACTAATTTCGACCAAAAATGTCAGCTTTTCCCCTAGGGATATACATTCTGTGCTGCCAGTGGTGGAGATGGATTTGCTCTAACATCCAGTTTCTTACTCAGTGTCCCCAGTGATCAAGGACTTCTGTTTCCATAGTGACCAGCTAGGGGTGGGGGTGGAGGTGGCTCTTTGTCTTTGCACCCAGACCAAGCAACTGGCCCACACAGATGGATCTTGAGTCTTTACCCCACTGCTAGGTGCTCTAACTGAGCAAAATGCATTTAATTGGCTGGAGTTGGGGCATTGTTTTGCATGTCTTCTTTTTCTCTAAACTTGGAAAATGGTTATCATTGCACCAAAGGAAGAAAATAGAATGAAAAAGGAGTTGGTAAGGAGACAAGGGTAATTCTAACAGTAAATACTGAAACTTGGGTAATTGGCGGTTCAATCTGCAAAGTTTTTCCAGCTATTCACTTGCATACTCCCTCAGATAAAGACAAATCAGTATTTTTGATTTTTCCTTTTGCCTCAGGCTCCAGTATGACCCGGCATGACACGTTATTGATCCCATCTTTATTTAAAATTTAAATGTTTTGTTCACCTCAGATTCTTTTGCATGAAGTTTGATTTTTAAACATATTGCATTAAATACTATTTATTTTGATTACTGAGTTTTTTGGTACCCCCCTTAAGTTTTGCACCCCAGGCAAGCACCTCATTCACCTCCCACTCGTCCTGTCCAGGTGTTGGTAAAGGCACAAGGGTACAGAAAATAAATAAGACATGTGTCTTTTCTCAAGTCGTTCTCAGGCCAGTGGAACAGACAGACAGGTAACAACTAATTGAAATATAACGATTTCCGCAATGGAACTACATGCAACGGACAGTGTTGGTATAAGGAGGGATGGATCCACTTTGCTGGGATGGGTAGTTGGCAACGCGGAGGAGAAGGGCACTCCAGGCAGAAGGAAAGTGTGTGCTCACACAAGGAGGGATGTAATGGCAAGATGAGCCCTTCATTCCAGTTCGCAGGAGTACAGTGTGAAAGCATAGGAAGAATGGTGGCAGATGGGCTCAAAGAGATGAGCAGGAGCCAGGGCTACAAACACGGACTGAACACCTTACATGTCCTCAGTGCTCTGAGTGTCTTCATAAAGCATTAATCATAATCTGCGATCGGAAAAGCTCACTTTAATTGCAGCAGACAGGGCATGTCATACGGAAAAAGAAACAAGAAAACCAGGCAACTAACAAGGGGTGCAGAGACAGACTTCAAGAGGACAGTGGTGTCGAGGAAGGTGTCGTCAGTCCCTCTGGACTGGGAGGGGAGACCAAGAGGAGGTAACCCTTAATTTTAGCACTCAGGGAATTCACAGAATCCCAAGACTTCACATCGTCCTCTCTGAAGGGATGCGTATATCTGCATCTCCAGGACATAGCTGCCTCCATTCACTCTTCTTTATGAAGGCAGCCTAGAAGCTGACCTAGAAGGAAGAGACCTCCGCAGCCTTAGCTTGGAAGGCAGCCAGGGCTCTGTGTCCCTGGAACATAATCCCAGCTGACTGTCCTTGCTGGATGAGCACAGTGAAAGGTATAAATAACAGCAGCAATGAACCCCTCCCAGGACTGCTGTGGGATGGATAAGCCCTTGAGACCCAGGCACTCCCAGCTCTGCAGAAACTAGCGCTTCAATTGCTATTATGAGCAGGCTCCCAGCCATGGCTCCTTTAGCACATGCTGTTAGATAATCTCTCCAGACTATAGCTGGGAGCCATCAATCACCTCACCCCATGCCTCTCTCTTTGTCCAAGGCCTGGGAAGGGAGGGGAAGAGGCTTGGCAAGGACAATGAGTGGTAGGGCATGAAGGGGGCAGGAGACTGTCCCTGCTGACCAACTTTCTCTTCTAGAATAGTGTGGGAATAGAACATGGGCTCTGGAGTCAGTCCACCTGTGTTTAAACTTGGTTTCTCCATCTACTGTGTGGACAGTAATAGGGTATTGATATATACCTCCATTCTTTAACTGGACACATGGTAGAATTGGACTTCATGGTCGCCTTTGGAGTCAGATGTGACCAAGTGACTTGCTTTGGCCATGAGTATGAGGGGAGTGATGTAGAAGAGGGGGCTTTAAAAGCTCATGCAAAATTCACCACATTCCCCACCACTCACCACAACAATTAGGGACACATGTGTCAATTTTGATTTAGTCTGGGACTCTAAGTGACCAGGATAAGCAGAGATCCCTGCTGACCTGTCTTTGATATGATTGAGAAATGAACTTCTGTTTCTAAGCTACTGCAATTTGGGATATTTTTGTTACACAGCATAACTTAGGTGATCCCAACTAGTTCAAGGCATGTTAAGTTTTTCAAACTATGGAAGGCTCCTTTTCCTGACTTGCAAAATGGGGGTAATCATATCTTTCTTATAGAGTTATTGTGAGATTTATAAGAAATAATTCACATAAAATCATTAACAAGTACTCAGCCCATTAGAAGTACTCACGCATTGTTTCCTTGGGTGCTGGTTATTATTGTTGCCATATCATTATCACATTTGCTGGGACACCTCTTGAGCTCTACCTGGCCCCAGTTTCTGCAGTGTTTCGCTATCCCAGATGGAGGCATTTGTCCTCCATGTAGTGCTGCTCTCAAGAGCTAAGACCATGTCCACCTGAAGTAGGTTTGAAGCTGCTCTAGTTTGAGAGTCTTGGGTGGTCCCTCCCCACAGAACTGTCCTTCTGTGCTTCGTTCCAGTTGCCGGGCCCCTTCTAGCTGCCTGGAGCCCTGCCCTTCGCCCAAACTGTGTCTCGGAAATGGTCACTCGATTCTCACGTTACTTTCCATGTCTGAGGCCTGCCATGGCAATCTTCTTAGTAGCTTAAGTTCGCATGTCGCTGTCCCATACCTGTAGCTGGGGACCCTGCCCCTGAAACCTGCTGGGACCATGCTGCCTTCTGGCCTGCCATCCTGGTCCAGGCTTCATTGTCATGCTCTGGTCAGTCTATGGCTGTGCACTGACCCCCCGCTGCTGATCACTTGACGAACTGTGGCAGCTGCATCTTTGCTTTGTTTCCCAGTAGCTTTCCTTTTGGCCATTGCAGCTGTGTTTATTACACACTAACTTTTCCAGAGTATATGAAACAACTATGACTTGTTCATACTCATGGTTCCAAAGTGTGGCATGCAGTAGATACTCAGAAAACACTTACTGAATGATGAATGAATGAATGAATGAATGAATGAAGTCATTGACCTTAATGCTGGGAATGATATTGAAGCTCGTCTAGTCTAAACCCATCACTTTTTCTTGAAGTCCAGAACCAGATAAACCCCTTAGAGGCAAACTGAAACATATGACCAGGATCCTGGCCTCGAACTGGCCAGCTCTAACTGACCCAGCCCAGGGAAGACAAAGAGAACCCACATTCTGCCCCCACATTTCCCATGCCCAAGTGGAATAAAATCCCTTCATGTTCTCCAAGGCCAAGAGTAAATGTAATCTTCTAAGAAAAGACTACATGAGAAGACTTTCCTTTTTTTTTAATGCAAAACCAAAAAAATAAATAAATAAAAGTAAGGCAGTAAGGCAAAAAGAGAACTGTTCTCTTTTCTTTTGTTTATTCTTTTGTTTATTCTATTTTTCTCAACTCATTAAAGTATACAAAGGGGAAATGTGTTTGAGTCAATAAGGTAGAAGAAGAGGAAAGTGCACCTTCATTTTCTTCCCACGGACCTTGCAAGTCCCTGGAGCTGTGGTTGGCCTCCTGGCCTTTACTCCGCCTGGGGTACCCTCCCGGCCTGCCTTCTCTACCTCCCCAGGTCTCACTGTGGGCTAAGTGTGTGGAAGTCTCACCTTCTTCGGGACATATCCATCACTCCTTCCATGCTCATGGAGGCTCACCCCTCTGAAGCCTATATAATGGCCCCTGAGCAAGTATTGTGGGTGCAGTGCGTGAGAATATCATACAGAGCTATCTCACATTCTCTAGTCCTTCAACCACAAAGCCCCTCATCTCCAATCTCCCCATCCCTGGCCCCAGTTGTCTGCAACATGAGGCAGAATTTGTACGTATACTTCCCCCTGGGTCCCTCAGTGCCCAAGACAATGCATTGTCCATCGTAATTCCTGAGATTTGGTCAAGAGAGAAAAGTCCTCAGAAGCACAAGTCCTCTGTTTCCTGCAGAAGAGGAAATGGGCAAGGAAGTGAGAAAGAGTCTGTGGGGGCTTTCCTAGCTTCTGCAGGGATGATGAGCTCAGGAACCAGGCTGGAGCAAGGTAGAGCCTCTGGTCCCTCTGAAGGTGCCTTGACCCTGGGTGTGCTTGAGGTATGTCTACACCCCAGATATGGCCTCAGCCTGCAGAGATGCTCTCGGCCCTCCTCGGTTCCAAAACACCTGCTGTAGTGGGACTGTCCTCCAGGCTCAGCATACCTCCCTGACTCCAGGCAGCCAGTATTTCCCTTCCCTGGTTTGCAGTGATAGATAAGGAGTTCCCATATCTCGGGCTGTCTGGGCCAGGGCCAGTGTGTGTATATATTGCCGGTGTGATTATTAATGGCACCCACTGGATGACACTCCACAAAGGGAAGTGTGCTCCTGGGGGAACCTGACTGAGGGATGCTTGACTGGAGGAGCTGGGGACGCTCTCACTCTCCCGGCTGGGGCTACATGAGGTGGCCTTCCTGCTCACTCTCTGCCCATCATTCATCTGGGCAGCACTTTCCTGAGGGTTGACCACTGTTGACCTTTACATCACTGTTTCACTTTGCTATTAACCATCATTCTGTGTAGAGCCTCATGTGTGTTACAGATGAGGCAATTGAAGTTCACTAAGGTTAAGTGACTCTCTCAAGGTCCCAGCTCTGGGCCAGAGCCCAAGGAGCCCAGCCTCTCTTTCTCTCTGTGCTTCGTCTTCCAGATTGGGAAAAAAAAAATCCTGTTAGTTTCAGGTGGGGTGTGATTTTTAAACTCTCACCTTTTCCTTCCCTCCTGCTTGCTCCTCGGTAATGGTCAAACAAACAGGGAGAATATTTACTCTTCTGGGAGCTTCTGGCTGATGGTTAGTAGGTATCTACCTACACAGTTTCAGGAAGACACATCCATGTTGTCCTTGGCCACAGTGGAAAGGAAGCATCTATTTATTGTATCTTTCTGACTGTGGTTTTCCCTTGATACCACCTGTTGAATCTCTTTTAAAGAGCAGTGAGAGAGGCAGAATTTCCCTATGGGAGGGAATTAAAGGTAGCAATGTGATTGCAAAGCAGCAGGTGTGGGGACTCATCTTGAAGCTCAAAGTATTTGCAGAGAAAGCATTTTATTTTTTAAAATTTTTTTCAGATTCTATTTATTTATTTTACTTGAGAGAAAGAAAGAGCAGAGGCAGAGGTAGTGGCAGAGGGAAAGGGAGAGAATCCCAAGCCGACTCCCTGCTGAGCATCGAGCCTGACGCGGGGCTCCATCTCACGACCCTGAGATCATGACCTGAGCCGAAACCAGGAGTCAGATGTTTAACTGACTGAGCCACCTGGGTGCCCCAACATTTTACTTTTATTTGTGACAGCTGGGTGGAGGGTGCTGCTAGAGGTCATGGTTGAACTAGAGTCAGCCCCCATCCTCCAAACTAGCCCTTCACACTGTTCACACTGTCCTTGTGAACCAAGCCCCATATCGAGGTGGAAAATGGAGACAAGTCAGAGAATATGCACCAACCTGACCCAACCAACGCCAACAGTTTGCCCCTCAAACTGCAATGAGAATATAGAGACCCCTCTATGTCGGGCCCTCCTGATGTCTACCAAGCAGTGCCATGGGCAAACAGCTCCTGCAAAAATAAGAGTCTAATGAAGGAAACTCAGCACCTCCATCAGCCCAAGCTTTAGGAGTTACAAGTTTCAGGAACTGGCATTGCGTGATTGGCTGTCAATTCCCTTATCAATGCACTCCCTTTCCTGGTTGAACAGAAATCAATAAAATTTCATTTCATTTGATAGAAGCCTGTCCCTTACAGATCCTGTCCATGGCAAGCCCGGGGTCCTCATCAGCCTTTGTCCTCTGCTTCTTTGCACAGAAGAGACGTGTGGGTGTCTTCTGCATGGCAAGTAGGGCCCAGGATCATTTGTTTTCTCTGTGATAGCGAAATGTTCCCTGAGTTCCCCTCTGCAGCACCAAGTGTCCTCCTAAACAGATGAAGTACAGGCAGAATATTTCACTTTCATGACTCCAGAACTCGGGACTGTCAGCAGAGCTGCATTTCTTTTATTAGACTTAATTTCATTGGCAACTGTTCACCCCTAAAGTGACACAATGATCTGGGGAGAGACCAGCCAAAGAGGGGGCTCTGTTTTTTTCATATACCTCCCTGTGACTTTAGTACCTCTTAGGGGATTCCTGTTTCTTGATGTGAATTTTTTTTTTATCTTCCCCGAATTCCTTGAGCCCCATGGCACACATTCTCAAGAAACAGGGAAGCGCTGAGTGTGCCAATTGTATCCTGTCTTGTCCAGCCCTCCTGGAGGGGATTGGAAATGTTATCCTGGAGCCAGCAGGAATTATGCCTTTTTGACATTTTTCCCCCCTCACTCCTCTGCATTTGTGTATCAGTCTGTATAGAGGAAAAGCAAAGTCTTCTTAGACATTTAAAATGCTCTCCCACTTCCTGGCTTTGCTCTTGCTCCTGTCCCCTCCTGGAAGGCCCTCCCCGCCCTTCCTTTGTCCTGACCTTCAGATATCCACCCATTATCCAACCTTTCTCTTTTTACCATTGCTCTAAGTTACGCTTCCCTTTCTACCTCCGAAAGCATTTCTTTGTTAGCTTCTGTTTTTGTGTTGCTATCTGTTTCAGGTATATAATATTACTCTTCCAAGTAAGACACAAACTCTTTGAGGACAGAAATGATTATCGACAATGGGTATTTGAATTGCCTTAGCCGTGGAAAAGTGTCCCGTGGAAGAAGATGCAAAGAGAAGCCAGACTCAGAAAATTAAAGCAGAAATGTCAGCTCCATGAGGGCAGGGATTTTGTTGTATGCACTGCTTAAAAAACAAGAAGGCTGAATGAGACTTAGAGGTTGTCTAGGCCTATCGCTTCACTTTATAAATGAGCCACAAAAGCGAACACAAAAGAAACCCAAGCACGTATCAAAACTGGAACCCAGATTAAGCCTTGTCTCAGAGCTCTCTCCCCGGCCCATGCCTCCCCTGCAGCAAGAGTTTAGCATCAAAGATCACATTTTAGGAAATAAGTGTGTACAGAAACAGAACTTATCGCGTCCCTTTCAGAAGACGACTGTGAGCGTGAAATCGGAACACTCTTGCACTGACTTGGCTGGGCTTCCCCCTATGTCCTCTCTTCCACGTCCCGAGAGTGCTGGCTTTCAAAAGTCTGTCCGGCCCTCTCTGTCTTAAGTTTGTAGTGAGCCCACAGAATTATCAGATTGGACAGGACTGAGGTGAATTAAGCAGAGGACACAGTGTTGTTATAGACAAGAAGGACAGTGAACTTGATTCCCAAGCCTTGGTCCCACTCATTAAAAAATGAAACAATAGGGGCGCCTGGGTGGCTCAGTCGGTTAAGCATCGACTCCTGGTTTCAGCTCAGGTCATGACCTCAGGGTCGTGAGATGGAGCCCCAAATCGGGCTCTGTGCTCAGTGGGGAGTCTGCTTGAGATTCTCTCTCTCCCCCTCCCACTGCCCTACCCCCACTCTCTCTCTCAAATAAATAAATAAATCTAAAAAAATAAAAATAAAAAAATGAAACAATAATAAAGGATAGGGCTTCCTGAGTGCCTATGACATGGCAGGGCCCTAGCCTTTTATATATATCCTCTCATTTATTACTCACAACATCCCTATGAGGCAAGTGCCTCTTATTACACTGATTTTATAAACAAGGGACTGAGGCATAGAAAGAGAAATTAAACAGCCCACAGAAGAGGAAGAGAAACACCAAGATGGAGACGGGGAAATTATCAGGATTCTATGATTCTTCTGTTATCCTAAGAACCTATGGGTCTTACACAGAAACCCTCCCCCCAACCGTAGTTGGAAAATTCACACTAGTTTAAATAGAAGATTGAAAATAATATCCCATGGCTAGATGTTTGGTTTGGCTACACAGTGTTAAAAAGGGGGAAAGATAAGAATTTGTGAACAACATTTAAAATTGGGAGATGGTTTATAGAATTATTGATTTTTGGCTTCCCTTGCAAAACTGGTAGAAATCTGAAATGGTGTTTTGGTGCTGTGAGAGGTCACTGGAGCTGAGGAATGGCAGGTCCTTCCGGCAGGTTCTCCAGTGCCCCATGAGGCCCTCCAATTCCTACCTCCCCCCAGCATGGAGGTGAAGAGGTTCAGAATATGCCACGCTGAAATATGCCCCTCTGACACAAGGATTCTTTTAAACTGAAGGCAACTGAGAAAAAGCACACATGGACTGAACTCTCTGCTCTCCCCCTAGATGCCTAAAAGCAGAATATAAATTCCCCTTGGGAAGGTAGCCCCCTGCACACTTCCCATAGCAGGAAAGGGAGAACAGCCTTATGACCAGAGACTAGCCTGTACCAGGAAAGAGTCTACCCAAACATACTTTACTAACTAACCCTTACCTTCCATTAGCTTCCCCCATATATTTACCTCCCCACAGTGTGCCACCCCTGAAAGCCTAAACCCCTTTTCTTTTGTCTTAACACTTCTCTACAAAATTATTGTTCTTTAAGATGCTATGGAAGCCCCCGGTTCTAACTACCCCTGTGAGCTTCTCCTCACCGAATCCTCCCTCGTACATGAGTCGTGGGTGTGTTAATAAACTTTGGTTGGTTTTTCTCTTGTTAATCTGTCTTTTGTCAGTTTAGTTTGCAGGGCCCCAGTCAAGAACATAAAAGAGTACAAGGAAAAAGATGTTCCTCCTCTTTGGAGGCCACACTTGGTTGTCATGATGCTGGGCCTACTTCCCTCCATTATATTGCCTGCCCGGCCCCCAGAATCATGTCAGTTTGAGATACCTACAGTGTATACCTACAGTGAGTTCTAGCATCTTCTCTGCTACTCAAGGACTTCTCTGTTACATGAGAAAAAGGACTTTAATAGTCTCCTGAAAATCAACGATCTTTGTAAATTGGAAGGATGAATTATTGTCAAAATAACAAACCTCATTTTCCAGTGTGGGAAAAACTGCTGGAATAATTTCTCTAGAAAGAAACAATTTCGTTATATGGAAAAATTGGCCTCTGTTCAGCAACCCGGGAATGGCAGCTTCGAACATTCGAACCTTGCCAAACCAATTTTCCCCTTCCAGATTTAACACTGCTCCATTTATCTCAGTGGGGACTAAAGACCAGCTAAATTTGAAGTCATAAAGCTCAGCCTTTTTGAATGATTTTGGTCAAAACAGCTCTTTTGTAAGCAGGCAAAGTGTGCTTACTTAATGTTCTTCCTTCTCCAAGGGGACTAAAGAGAAATTTCTAAAATTTTTCCCAAACATTTTACCTCTGAGCGGATTATAAAGGTGGAGAATTTCAGTTGGAAAAGGGAAGCATATTTCAGAATGTTATCAGCTCTCAGAAAGAGGAAATTATAATGGAATCAGGGTTTCTCCCCTTCGCCTGTAACTAGAGTGAATGCTTCTGTGATCACTATAATGATGATGTTTTGCATTTCTATTGTACCATTTATTCTTCTGAGGAGCTCAAAAAGCTTTACAAACATTATCTTATTAAATCCTCTCAACCTCCATGTGAGGCAGGTAATGACAAGAGAGATTATCCCCAAGGTACAAGGTTCCCTTGGGCGGGGCAGAGATGAGCCAAACTGCCCATAATCCCTGGCCGAGTCCCCACCAGGCTGGAAATGGAGCTCTGGTCTCTAGAATGCAGGATGGAGCTTCATGTGAGGAACAGTGTCTCCTAGGGGATGTCAGCAGCGACTTTGTTCCCCACATGTCCTTGCACGGCTTCCAGAGGCTCACGCAAAGGGAACCCATGTCTGGGTCCTCCCATCTGGAACCTGTTTGGGGGTACTGCAGACAGAGGAGGCATTCAGTGAGTATTACTGAATGTGTGAATGCCACTTCAGTCTCCAGGCGTCCAGCTGCACTTGGCTGTGCTAAGGTTTCCATTATACCCAAGAGCTGAATTTTCAGAGGCTCTCCTTTACTTTTGAGACACTGGAGCTCATTTTCAAATGTAATAGTGGAATATTTATACCTGGTGCTGGTTTTGGTGGGGGCAGAGGCCTGTTTGGGAAACCAAGGTCAAAATCTTACTGAGGGGTGTGTTGGGAGTGTCGTAAATTAGCTCTGATGCACTGACCTCCAGAGCAACTGGCCTGACCCCAAAGGAAAGTAGATGGGAGAGAGAGAGAGAGAGAGAGAGAGAGAGAGTGTGTGTGTGTGTGTGTGTGTGTGTGTGTGTAGGGCAGGTGGGGGGTTGATGAATTTTGATAAGAATGGCAACTATTAACTTCTGCAGTAATGTTATTCCTTTAGGTTCAGAATTCTCATTTCTGTTCTAAGTAGAAATAGATGTCCTTGCAAAAGAACAGATAGGAGCGTCAGTAAAAATTGAACTGACCGTTGCGTTGGCTAGGGTCTTTACATCCAACTTTTCAAGGAGTTCTCAAGAAAGCAGATCATCTTTGGTCATCCCTTCTGGACCTCACGTTTATCATCATCCAGTAATTGTTACAGGCCTATTACCCAAGGGCACAGTGTATATAAGGCGGTATACGACATCCTTGCTTGGGGTGAACACGATGCACAGTTAGGAACGATAGTAACAGTTTCTGGAGGCCACATGTAGGAAAGTAACACCATGCAAATGCAAGGTGTTTTCTTACTGGTGATTTCACTGTAGACCTCATTTAGTGCAATTCCTTACCTCAGTTCAATTAAACTATTATTTATAGAGAATCCATCAAAACTAAAAGCCAAACAAGGTTATGTGACTTGGTCAAGATCACTTCATTAGTTACATCACTGAAAAAATAAAAACAAATCAACTCACTGGAATTAGTGTTGCTATTTTTCATGGGACACAAATAAAGGTTATATTAAACACTGCAGGAATTCATGCTAATGAAATACAGTTATGGGTTTCAGTGAGCCTGGAAGGCCTTCGGCATGAGCATAGAATATATGCTTATCAAAAGTACAGATGCCATATAGATGGCAGGCAGATATGAACCAGGGCATGGTGACTGTTAGAAATGAAATTTTAAAAGATCGTGAGGGTCTAAAACTCTAGGCCAAAATGAATAGAGATCCATTTTTTAAGAAGTATGGACTCTGCATTTAGTTTCCAAGTCTGTCATACAAGGACAGAATATGGGTTACCATATGACATTAGTCCCGAGATTTTAGTAAAGTGGTGTCCACATATTATCCACCCTAAAGGAAGACACTCAAACAGCCAAGTTCTGAATAAGACCCATTAATCCAGGCAACCAACCACTCAGTGGCATCACTTTGTCACTCTGGGACAAATCTTCCCATTTTCTAGAACGTTCTGAGGAACTGTAAGCGTTATTGGACAGAGAGGAGATGAGCCCAGAAACCTGATGCACCCTGAACTCTTCGGTGTCTCCAACCTTACAGGACCTAAAGGGCTTACCCGAGGTTACACACCCAGCAACTGCATAGTGGTCTCCAACTCCACCCCTGGGGAGTGGGTCGCAGAGCAGGAGGGAGGAGGAGCCTGCGCGGGACTGGGAAACGGTGGGGGGCTGGCTCAGAGGCTTGGGCAGAGTCTTTCTGAACTCCATCAGCTCCAGTAGGGCCCGGGTCATTGCTCCTCCCATTCGCGCTCTGAGTTTTGCCAGGCGGAGACGTCACGACAACACCCCTGGGGCCAACCGCACAGTGACCTGCCGAGGCAAACATGCCCCTTTTGCTTTCACCTCAGGTACTTAAGAGGGCTCTGAGGAGCTGTTGGTGTTGCCATGGCAACGGAAGCAGACCATTAGAGCTTTACGGGAAGACGTGAGGACTTGGGGGTCTGTAGTTCCCACGTGCGGCTGAGCGGCTCACGGGATTAATGGGGTCTCAGCCAGCACGTGGCTGTGCACCTGCCGCGCATGGGTGGTAACGGGCCTGGCCCACCCTTGCGACCGGCCGGAGTACGTGCCGTCTCTCCTCCTCCTCCTCCTCCTCCTCCTCCGGCTCCGGTGCGACCCAGGTGGGGAAATGGGGTCTGAGAACAGCCCAGCCTTCTTCTAAGTCCCAAGGGGCGGGTTCCCTGCCACCTGGTGCTGTTCTCACAACTGTTGTCTGTCCTACTTGAAACCAGAAAACACACTTCCCAGATAGCAAGGGCGGTTTGGATTCATGGCAAGAGGCTGGTACCATTCAGGAAGGAGGCAACACCTTAGCCTGGATAGGTTGACCCAGGCTCACGTGCTTGGGCTGCTTCGCCAGGAGGGTGGAGGGCTGGGCCAGGTGATAGAGAATCCCTTGTAGGACTTCCATTTGACTATGGGCCTGCCTATCCTGGCATCTTTTATGTTTCAGCATTTTACAGAGGTATCCTAGTGCTCAACAGCAGACTCTGGAGCTAGACTCCGGTTGTAATCCCTAGCCTTACCACTTATTTGCCGTGACCTTGAGCAGATGACTTACCTTTTCTGTGTTTAGGAGAACTCCTGCATCTGTACAATGGGGATAATAATACCAACTACCCTCTAGAGACGTTGTGACAATTACATGAATTAATACCTCTGGTATTTAGAATAATGATTGGCATATATAGTAAGCATTAAATGTTAGCTATTACTAGTAGAATCGTTAGTATTATTAGTAGCAATCTGGACTTGCCTAATGAGATGTCTTATAAAATAAAAGGGTTGGGAAAAAATTATCTTTCAGTGAATGTGGGATAGTTCTGTAAACACAGTCTTGTATGTCGTCCTTGGCTACCAGCATCTATTTGATTTAAAGGCGATTTGGCTTAGCAGAAAGTAAGGCTTCTGTTTGTGCCCATAGGTGAGCTGCACTCCCAGTTCTGACCTTATTGGACCTGATGACTCCACAGCTGTAGTCCACACAGGGCTTGCACATAAAGACAGGGCTGCCATACAGTGTTGAGTTGGTTGTGTCCTGCACACAATCTGCCACTGGACAGGTGAGTAGGAGTTGAAATTCAGTTCATGCTCCACTCTCTAAGGCATGTTCCCCAGATGGGGCTGATCTGCCTGGAGAAAGGAGTGTCTTTTCTTAATTTTTTACAGAAGCACCCTATGTGCTACCAACAGCCTTACGAAACTTTGAGAAGGTCACAGAAAATGCTAACTCGGACCAAAAACGGTCGGGGGGGGCAGGTGTCGGGAGACAAGACATTTCACTCAGATGCAGGTACTGGATCAAAAACTTATGTAACAAAGGAGATTCTGAGTCTGTGCTGTGGTCTTGATTGAAACAATTTCTTGCATTTTCTTAATCTGACATCTTGTTGTCCTCTTTCTGCTACCTTATGCAGCGCTCGTTTAGATTAATTTTGTTGATCAGATCAAATCACTTTGTCTACATTAGAAATGACATGCAGTTTCTACATATTTACCCATATTTATATGTGTGTAGAGAAATGTCTACAGATATGAAATATGAAAATACAGAAATGCCTTTATCCCCTTTATCTTCAATTTGTATTTAGCTGATTTTGATGGTCCAGTAGCTACAGCTCTCAGAAGAGTCTGGTAAAAACCACCCCTTCCTAAGTTCTCTCTGCAGAGAGCTGAGCTTTGGCAAGGTCATGCAGCCAATCTTGAGTCGCTGAAGACACCGAGGCCCTTGCATCCGGTCTCCTAGAGTTGACCGGAGCTGACCACTGTTTACATTCATTTGGATGCATGTTTATGTGTCTGAGGGTGGGGAGAGTGTGTCACCAGCATGGTTCCAGGCACTATGGGGAGATGCCACATGGCAGAGGGGAAAGGTAAGAGGATCAAAAGTCAAGAGGCTTAGATTCCAGTTTGGATCTGGAATATTAAAAGCTGTGAAACCTCAGTAAACATCCAGCCACTCAAACTTGAGTTTCTTGGTCTGAAAATGGGGATAGTTATATTTCCTGAGCATTCATGGGGATCCAATGCTATACGGCATGTGAAAACTATGAAGCTATACATACAGTCAATGAGCAGATTCAGCTGAGAGTCACCAAGAACCTGTTGTGTGCCTCGTATTGAGCTAAGAGATACACAAGGAAATTGTTCCTGCCATCAATTCGCTTGTGATCTGTAAAATGAGGAGGTTGTTACACATTATCTCAATAGTCTCTTTCAGCTTTAGGGCTCTTTCTTACTCTATTCCTATAAAATGGAATAATGATAGGATTTTAGAGCTGGGAGGGGCAGTGGGAAAGAAAGAACAAATATACATCTAAAATATGTAAGAACAGTTTGAAAGGAGCCAGGGAGAAGTGCACAACTTGGAGTGAAGCTGTCTTGGGAGGAGACACTCGGTCTCCCTGCTGGCCTTCCCTGGGCACCCCTTCTGCACAAAGCAGGGAGGTCTGAGGACCTCTGGGGAGACACAGCGAGCAGAAGAGGGAGGAGGTCAAGCAGACTTTCCTCTGAGGGGTTTTGAAAGTTTATGGATCTGTTTTTAATTAATAACCTAATTATTTGCTCTCCAGGCTCTTGCCAAAAAAAAAAAAAATCCTCAAACTACCTGCTGCCCAATTCTAATCAAAGGATCAAAGGCAAAAAGGAGTGTAATTGTTGGAAGGTCATACAATCTAGTCCGTCCTCCCCATATCACTGGTCCTGGCACTGCATCAAGGCTTTTTAAAACCCAGATTTCCTGGGAGCACCTGGGTGGCCCAGTCGGTTAAGCCTCTGACGACTCTTGGTTTCATCTCAGGGTTGTGATCTCAGGGTCATGAGATGGAGCCCCACCATGGGCTGCACACTCAGCGTGGAGTCTGCCTAAGACTCTCACTCCCTCTCCATTTGCCCCTTCCCACTCTTCCTGCCCCCCCCACTCTCTCTCTCTCTCAAATAAATAAATCTTTTTAAAAAACCCAAAAGCCTAGATTCCCTGGCCCCACCCCCAGTTTCTGATTCAGTTTCTGCTTCTGGGTGGAGCTCAAAAATTTGCACTTCTAGTAAGTTCCCAGGTGAGACTGATGCTGTAGGTTCAGAGCTACTTTGAGAACAACTTGTCTCAAGAATGTCAAGTTGATCAGGTCTAGTCTAACGCAGAGCGATACATACTCGCAGCACATTGTTTTGATTTCTGACCATAGGGTATCTTTCGCTGACCCGTGCTCGGGTATCCCTGCTGACCTTATGTCCTCCTGTTGCAATGAGGGATAATACAAGTAACAGTCTGAAGAAATTGCTGGCATCTTGAAGATATGGAGGATGTCAGCTGCTACATCTCTCAGGGCTCTTTTATTAGGATCCAAGAAAGAAATCTCTGTTAGTTCTCAGAAGCAGAAAAAAAAAAAAAAAAAAAAAAACATTTTTTTTTTCAGAATGATTGGGATGCTTTTCCCTTCCAGGTCACATAACTTCATTTGGCCACTAGAAAGCTCTGAGACTAACACAGCTTATTTCCAATAAAGAGAACCTTATGGCACATATTTTAGGGGACTAATCTTCCCTGTCATATATTTTCATTCAACCTCTTCTTCCTCTTCCTGTTTTTTCTTTTGTCAGCTTTCTCAAAGCCATCCTGGAATGAGGGAAGAATAAATTAATACATAAATAATGAAATAAAGAAATGGTGAAAATTACGTGCACTAGTCCTGAGAGGACAAGAAATAGTGTGGTAATAGGAGTTGGTGTCAGTAAACGGGTGTTGTTTGTCTGTTTTAGTGCGGTAGGTAACAAAAGTGATTTACCCAGGATCCACCAGCGATATGCTGGAGACCTGGCACTAAAGTATAAATCTTCTTGCTCCAGCGACAGAAACCTTTTTTCTCGTCTTTCCTGCTTCCTGTACATAAAGCATCGAGATAACCGCGCTCCTGCCTTGGTTGGTGTCGTTATCCAACCTGAGAAATCAATAAAATGAGTTTGCTTCGAACCCAGACACTCCTGCTCCCAAAGGAAATAGGAAGGGGTCAGTACAAATTTATAAAAAACTTAAAAAGATGGCCTAATCATTAATAAATGATTTTTTTTTTGAGTTGGGAGATGGTTGCTAATTTCTCCCACTTCTCGGCAGTCACTGTAGCAATTAATAAATTGACACCAGTAGGGGCGAGAAGGGTTAGAATTCTACAGAATTCTAAAATGATGCTTCAAAGAATTCAAACAAAAAAATCCCAGGGTGACAACGAAGAGTGATTCTAACGGTTACGTAACAGCTAGTGTTCACAGAGCCCACATCTCAGGGGTTAAATCAGGGGGTGGGAGCAGCTTGGCAGTCTGTAAGGATCACTCTGGACTTAGCACCCGGGAGTGGTGAGGTGTGGGGCACCCTCAAAGCAGCCCAGCACCTGTTCGCTCCTCCAGGAGGCCCAGACAGGGCAGGTAAGTCCTTCCTCTGGCCTCCCAGCACACTCTGTGCCCTGCAGTCACCACACTGCACTGAAAAGTTACCTACTCCAGTGTCCATGTGGCTAGACTGCAGACTCTCTCACGGAACAGCCAGAGAAGATTCCAGCAGGGTCAGCATAGAGGACCAAGACCTTTTTTATTTTCATTATTTTATTTTCCAGTGAATAGGAGCATTGAAAACCTTTTAACCTTGCTAAGTGGTTTGGGAATGGTACACCAAGGCTGATTATTTCTTGTGCCCACGATGAAGACCTATTGGACCCTGATCAACCTTGATCATCTTGGTTAAGGAAGCCAAACTGCAGGAGGGGGAGGGGGTTGGATTGGGACAGCACAGCCCTCCCCCTTCCCTGCTGCCCCTCTCCTAATGAATTCTTCAAACTGCATCCAGAGGAGGCGATGGGCAGAGGCAGACCAGCTCGCTAACCAGCTGCATTAATCATGCTCCATCCCTTCAGCCCAGCGAGATGGATGGCCCTTCAGCAGACGAATGTTCAGGTGCGGTGCTACTAATAAGCTTAATTCCGCACTTCTTGATCTTCACAGGAGCCCCCTATCCCAGCACCTGAGTAGCCCTGTGAGGTAACTGGTACATCAAAGACTGGCATGGTGTCCCCAGGAGCTCTGGGTCAGAGAATTGGGCTGGCCGCAGCACTCCTTTTGCTATTGGGAAGTCTGAGGCTGGGAAAGGTCACCCAAGATCACAGGAGGAAGGCAAGGCATACTGAAAAAAAAAACACTCTTCCATGCCGATGCTATCTGACTGCCCAGAGAGGAGAGGGAGTTAGAGACAGACCGGCTGACTCCACTGTGCTCCAGTTTTTCGAGAAACTATGTTTATACCATGCTCTCCCCTCCTCTCCATTTACATCCCATTTGCCCTTTGAGAACCAGTCCGTTTTGTGTACAACTGATGGAGTACTCTGTTTTCAGTGGGGCTTTCAAAGGCAGTTCCTGTGCACCTCCCATTTATGTGCCACAGCCCCCTGAGTCCCTGGTGCCCTCATTCTGTCACCCTCTGCTGTGACGCCAACCACGGTGACATGACCGCCTATGACCTAAATCATACCTATAAGTGCCTGAGGGAGGAGTGGTCAGAGATGCACAAAATGTGACTTTTGCCCCCAAGGAGTTTACAGCCTGTAGTGGAGGAGAAACCATACACAAATGAAACACCCAGAGAGAAGAGCTTGACAAGGTGTAATTAATGGGTTGGCTTGGATTTCGTCTTTTTTCTTTCTCCAGTGTACCAAATGGAAGAAGTGTAGGCAAAGAATGGAATGACAAGATGGCGGGCAGCACAGAGAGGGAAGATAATAGCTCATCCTCAGACTGGGCGGTCAGACATCATAAAGAATTGTCTATAAATAAATAGTAAATCCAACAAAACCATAGACTTTAGAGTCAGAGAGACCTTACTCCAAATCCCAGATCTTCCATTTGGATTAGCTGTCTGGCCCCAAGAAAGTTGTTAATCTCTCTGAATTTCAATTTTCTTATCTGCAAAATGACCATGATAAAATCTGTCTCACTGTTGAGAGATTGATATGACTCAAGGAGGTCAAGTGTCTAGCACTGTGCCTTGGTCAACATTGGCCCTTAAAAAGTGCCAGTTCATTCATTTTTGTTCTTAGTCATTCAACAAATATATAATGAGGATCTGCTATGTCCTAGACATTGTGTGAGGCCTGGCATACATCAAGGGTGAACGAAAAAGACAGAGTCCTTGTCACCAGGAGCAAGGCATTTGTGGCCAGGGAAACAGATAAGCAAATGGACAATTACAATTCAGTCTGTTAAATGCAAGGATGAAGGAAGCACAAGATTGTGCCATGGCAGACCAGAGAAGACATCTTAAAATTTCCTTTCCCATCCCCTTAGTCACTGCATTATTTTTTTCTCCTTCCTTCTTTTAAGATTATCTGGCCAATTGATTTTTTTTTCCTTATGCTGATAAATCTTTAGTGCTCTAAGGAATTGCTAGTCACTTCGTCTGCCCAACCAGCAAGCATGAGAGCTTTCTCATCTTTCAGAGTTTCTTTCCTCCTGCGTGGTTGTCCTCACATTTCTTCAAAAGCAGGCTTAACCCCTGATTGTTCTCTATTCTTTGCACCAGCTATCTATCAGGGGAGTTGGCAGGGGAGATTTGGTGTTGGGAAGGGTTAGGCGAAGTCCTGGATGGAAGAACCCCTGATAAGGAGCTGAGGGAAAGAAGAGCACGTTTTGCGCTCTTCGCTTCATCCACCTGTTCCTTCTTAAACAGACAATCATTTATTTGATGTAGGCTGAAATTTATTTCATGACTTACGGGACTGGAGATTTGGGGGCAATAAAAATTTGTCAGACTATTCAAACCTGTCATCTTCTGAGTGCCTTCTTCAGGCGCCAAGGTCTCCTTAACTACCTAGATAAGTCTTCCAGATGACTGCTGGGTCCGCTGTCAAGGGGATCAGTCTGTTTTCTACTGGGCTGGTCTATGGGACCAGCGGGGCCCGCAAGGATGGATGCTGGGCTTAAAAGAAGCCAGAATCTGGCAGAGAGTGATGTACCTGCTGTTAAAAATATGACCTACTGTGTTGGCAAGTGCTTCTCCGAGCTTTAAGGGCTATGGTCATTGCAAGGAAGTGAGATGGTGAGATGTAGTTGAAAGAGTCCTGGACTTGAATTTAGGAACCCAAAATTATAATCCTGTCACAAATTAGTTTACATAACTCTGGGCAAATGCATTAACCAATCTGTGCCTCAGTTTCCTCACCTGTAAACTGAGAAGGGACTTTTAGTTTCCCTAGGAATGGCTACAAGCTGACAGAATTCCTGAACTTGACTTACAGATGTAGTGCAGACCCTTGTTCACAGGGGTACTGTTGATGCTCTGCCCAGGCTCCATCCCTCCTTCAGCTTCCGTGAGCCTCTACTTCTCCATGCTTGGTTCCTTTCTGAGGACAGCCCATGGACCACAGGGGCTGCCTGGGAGTTTATCTTCCACCACCTCATCTCACCCGGGCCCTTAACCAATGCCTGATGCATGCAGGAGCATGAAAACAACATTGTTTCAAGTCTGAACAAACTCTTGAGATGCCTACACTCTAGAGCTCCCCTGAAGAATCAGGCTGAGACTGGTACCTTGCCTGAAATATCACCTTGCTTGGCTTCTTCCCCATCCCTGGCCTGCTTCCCTCTCTCATACTAGGTTCTCCTGGGCCACTTTCACATGAATCCTTGTCCTTGGGTCTGCCTCTGGGTTTCCCAATCTACGACACCTTTCAAATCTGAAAAGTTAGTATAGAATTCATTCTATTAATAAAATATCTGCCGATCACTTTTCTTCCTGTTCCTTCCTTCCTATATCTCTAGTATTTCTGGCCTCCACATAAACTTTCCTAAGACCAGTGGTGGAGAATTGTTGAGACTGAGTTGCCTTGGGATTGTAGGTGAAATTTTAGACTTGCAAGTGGCTTGAAAGAGACATTTCAGGCAAGATGGAGGCTATCTCCTTTAATTCCTAAAAGCCTGGAATGACTAGGCTTTTGCTAAACATTCATGCAACCCAATGGTCAACATTCAAACTTGTGACTACAACATACATGAAAATCTAATGGGATGGGTTCTTCTTGTAAAGAGGTAGGTTGGAAACATTCTTCCCAATTCTGAGCAACTATAGAACTTACTGGTCCTCTAAGGCACTTCAGCTTTTCTAACCTATATTGTACTTATGGATACATCTTATCTTCCAGACTGGACTGGAAGAATTCTTATTTAATGAGTTACCAAGCACCTAGCCCCCAAAGCACAATATTTTATAACAGTCAGAACTCAATAAACATAGAGAGAATTAAAATAGATATGAAGAGCAGAATAATGGAGTAGAAGGGTCATCAGTAGTAGAGGTAAGCACACTTAGGGTCAAATCGAGCTCTGGGCAGACTGGTGTAAGTTATATTAGTCCTCCCTCCCTCCCTGCCCCATTTTCCTCAACTATAAAATGGAAATGATACTAAGTACTTCATGAGGTTCTCCTAAGGCGTGGAAGCTATTATCCTTAGAGGATTTATGAAAGTTTCAAACTCACTGCAGCCAACAAACTAATACTAGCTCCTGCTGAGCCCAGTCAGTTCTATAGTGAGAGGAAGGACAGCAGAGGCTCTCAGGCCTGAGGGCTCTATGCCTTACTAGGAGACGCCAAGGAGCTTTGCTGTCTGCCCAAGCTTTCCTTCTAATACAGCTCACCCCGGAAGCACCACGGGGTTTAGAAGCCTTTGATGTTTCTATTTTCAAGAAATCTTCTGATGTCTTATTATTCTCTAACAAGTGGATCTAATCTGGAAACTTTCTGATAGTATACATTGCTATGGAAATGTAATATATAATAAAGGGGGCACTAGAAATCAATGGGGAGAAGATAGATTGTTTACAAGATGGCATTAATTTCGTGGACTTACTTTACTTAACCATTCACTGCAGTTATCTTTCTGGAGAAAAGCAACTCGATTTCTTTAAATGAGCATCACACAAAGTAGAACATGCAAATTAAAGGGCTAAATGCAATGCCTAGTAAAAGGTTGATGGAAGAAAATGTAAGAGAACGTGCCCTCTTTAAAGAGAGCACATTCTGCATGGAGCACTGGGTGTCATACGCAAACAATGAATCATGGAACACTACATCAAAAACTAATGATGTATGGTGATTAACATAACATAATAATAAAAAAAATACAATAAAAAAATCTTTTAAAAAATGTAAGAGAATCGCTTTGTGATCTTGGGGTAGAGGAAGAACTTCCTAAACAAAATTTCAAAAACATAAGGCATAAGGAAAAAAAAAGTGGAATTTGATCGAAAAAAAAAGGATTTATGAATAATGCAGATAAAATTGACAGATGATATTGGGAGGAAATATTGTAATGTCTGAAAATTACAAAGGACTGATATATAAAATGTATAAGGGGCTCCTGTAAATCAACAACAAAAAGGCAGAAAATCTAACGGAAAAATGGGCAGAAGGTAAGAATAGGAAATAAAAAGACTGAACTCCAGAGTGTAATAAGGAAAAGAGGAGCTGTTCAAGCACGTTAGTAATCAGAACTGTGCAAAGTTAAATAATGAGACACCACTTTAAACTGGGGGAGTGACAAAAATCCTAGTTAGATGACACCAGGTGTTGGCATGGATGAGGGCTATAGAAACCCTCAAGCCCCTCAAGTGGGAGTGTATAGCCATTCTAGAGAACAGTCTGGTAGTCCTCAAATGGAGCCAATCTACATAGATTCCAAAGAACTGGAGGTCCACAAAGAGGCATGCTCTAGACCCCTCCCCACAGCCCTGTTTGCTGGGCAGTGTGGTGGGGATTCTCTGAGTTTCAATCCTGGGGAATGGATAAGCCACACATAGTCCATGCACATCATGGAGCACTTTGCAGCAGGAGGAAGCTATAGACTAAATGTGCGTATAGTAACCCAGATGGAGCCTTCAAGCATAGTGTGAAGTAGAGGAAGTAAAAACTTGAGTTAAATTTATTACTCAATTCTACTTACATAAATATTGGATTGATAACAAGCATAGTTTTCAGGAACATACACATACATCAAATACATTAGAATCATTGCCTATGGAGGTAAGAGAATGGAAGAGGGGAATGAGGAATAAATCAATAAAAAGAAGGAAAAAAGTAAACACTAGGAATGGGGTCCTTGTTTCCTGTCTGTTTACAACAGCTGCTGAGGTTGAGGTGATCTGGGGGATAGACCTTTCAACAGTCTTTGGCTGCAGAGACTTGAGGGTTTTAGAAATAGGAGCTGGACTTAGTAGTGGGGTCATCTAAGGTGCCATCCTCAGGAGTACCTTGCAGATGTCCCCACACTCTTGGGACTTGGCTTTTACTTGGCAGGCATAGAGACAACTTCTGTCTTTGGCCAGGTGACACTGGGCTGACTTGTGTTAACTGAGATGCATGTGAGACAGAGGTTAATGTCAAGGCCAGCTGATTAAGTTACAATGAGGAGCCATTTTCATACAAGCAGAGGGCTAAATGCTCCATGATTAGTGCATTGTTTCCCTGTAGTCAAACTACATGAGAAGCCAAACATCATCAGAAGTTTTCCTTGATGGGGACAGAGATAAAGCCAAAGGAATTTAAATGATCTTATAAAAAGTCACTCAGTGGACAGAACTTAAGAGATTGTTATGTGACAGGAATAGTCTTGCTAATGAGAATATAATGCTGGGATCATATCCATATTGAAATCTGGATACATATAGAACACCTAATCTGATGGACTCAAGTAAAAAAAAGATAGGCTGAAGATTGGAACCTAAACAGTTTTGATCATAAGCAGAAGCTTGATTCCAGACAAATAACATACCAACCACCTTAGGAAAAACATCACTGAGAACAAAACCACCCTGGTTTCTGCAGATGGGGATAAATATAAAGAAGACTTCTTATACCTGGCAGTGCTGAGTTTTACCTGAGCCCTGTGATCCTGGAAAACAGGGAAGTTAAGAAACCTTTTCTGTTTCAGGAAAGTCCCATCCTTCTCCAGATGACTGAGGTAAGACTCATAGATGCCCCCTTGTTTACCTATGTCAGGACTGGACGCAGATCCTCTACATTCCTCATAAATGAGTAGCTGAACCACTTCTCCCCACCAATCAATTGGAACAAGATGCTTGTTACCAAACTTTGGTTAAGCTTCTCTCCCTCCCCCATATCCCTGAACTTTGGTCAGCATTCAACTCCGTAAAGCCCCTCCTGAGAATGAGCTGGCCTCAGGGTTATCCCCCCCTCTACCATCCTATCCTGCCACCCTTCCAACCCATGTCCCCAGCCCTGGTTCTCTGCAGCCTGGTCTGCTCCTCCCTGTATAAGAACACCCCTTTGCCTCCGTGGGATGCTTGCAGATCTATGTTACAGAGGTCTCCCTATTGCAAGAGCTCCTTTCTCCACCCTTGAAATAATCCTTTCTAGTAGTGTCTCCTCACCAAGTTGGGATTTTTAAAATTTGGCACACCTCAGAGATCTTCGCTCCAGCTTCGCTGAGGGTCCTGGAGGAGATGCTCCCATCTGGACTCCTAAGAATGTCAGGAAAGAAGAGAGGGAGAAAGGACAGGATCCTTGGGTGCTAACTATATATGCTGGGTGCCTCAGTGGTGTTTTCCCTTCCTGTGGGAATTATTACATCACTTCATCACCGAGGCTGCTCCATGTTCTCTGTTGGCCTGGAAACCCAGATGCTCTCACCCAGCTTCTACCTTAAAGGTCATCCTTTGATGTTTCTGTTGAAATCCCCTCCTCCTTGCCCTTTGCTTGGTTCTTCACTGATGCATTTATTTATTTAAACTTAAAAACTTGCAGAGTGACTTAACCTGGCCCACCATTTTGGAAGAAAGCAGCACTGCTTTTGATCCCCCGAGGCTTGTGGTCATCTGGGGATCGTTCTTGATTCTGTCATGTCAGTGTGAAGTGATGTTCACCCAAGCCCCTTGTCTCAGGTGTATTTTTGACTCTTCAAGCACCTATCCTAGTCACCATTTCCTTCCCTCTGCTCTTGACCTCCTTCCCTTTCTCCTCGTGCTGACCCATTAACAAATGAATTAATTGGTTCACTACAGAAGCATATTGAGAACACTGCCTGTATTTGGGGGGTTGTTCTAGGCACTGGAAACACGTAGATACACAGTTCCTGCCACTGAATAGCTCTCAGACAGCAGTGGAGACAGACATACAAAGTAATATAGCACAACACGATTAATCCTATAATAGATATATGAGGAAATAATAGTGCTGTAGATTGAGTTTAAATCAATGTGTGCGGGGGGGGGACGACGACGAAGAGCAGACAAGCAGCAATTGAAAATGTTTCATGTTTTATATCTAATACCCAACCATCCTCAGGGCCCTGAGATAATTCCTTCCTTAGAGGTCACAGACTAGATAATATAGTTCTTCATCTGTTAGGCACCAGCTACAGAGTCCTTCCTAGGAAGGAGCTTGATAAACCCACTCAATCTCAATTTTGGAGAAGCAGCCTCCAGGTTGGGTTTTGGGGGTAGGGGAGGCAGGGGGAGCTCTAGCCTGGATTTCCTTACCATCCACCCTTGTCTTTCCTCAGTCTCCAAGAGATACTGGTCAGCGGGGCTCACCTTTGGGCCCTACTCCCCTCACCCCATCCTTTGGTTTCTTCTACACTGCCTTGGACTAAAGGATGCTCCAGCATCCTTAGGTGGTCCTAAGGCTCTAAATGACCCTGTAGTTTTGCTCAGGAGATCTAAGTCTCTTTCTTTCTTTCTTCCTTTCTTTCTTTTTCTTTCTTTCTTTCTTTTCTTTCTTTCTTTTTCTTTCTTTCTTTCTTTCTTCCTTTCTTTCCTTTTCTTTCTTTCTTTCTTTTCTTTCTTTCTTTTTCTTTTTCTTTCTTTCTTTCTTTCTTTCTTTCTTTTTTCTTTCTCTCTTTCTCTCTTTCTTTCTTTCTCTCTTTCTTTCTTTTTTCTTTTTTGAAGGCACTGACTTATTGATTTAAAAAACTTTACAAGGACAGTGACTATTCCACCAAAAAAGGAGCCAAATAGCATAAAACAGACCAGTGGGGGCGGGGGGTGAAGGAAGGGCCAGGAATCCCCTCAGAAAAGCTGATAATTGTTGACACGAAACTGGCAGGGGAAGAAGGGAGATGCATGCAAGAGCGAGAATTTCAAAAAAGTTGAAATGGTGAGGGGAGGGAACTCCCAAAAGACCTTGAAGTACATCAGAAGTGAGTACAACAACAGCAATCTCTTCCTTTGTAGAGGACAGGGGAGGAGTCCCCACCCGGCTGCAAACTCTGGAGACTCAATGCTGGGGCTAGGGACTGGGGGCTCCCCAAGAGAGCCTCACAAGAAGGCGTCGCACCACTCTCGAAGGCACCGGAAGCAGTCCCAGGACTGCTTGGCATTGGCACCACATGTGTCCTTCAGCCATTCCCGGAAGAGATCTTCATCTTTCTTTAGCACCAGAAACTGGCCAAGGACCACATAGGCTTTGTCAAAGCCCCTTTCCTCCAGCTTCTTGCCCAAGACTTCACCAATCCCAGCCAGGCTCCCCACTGGCTTTTCCCCCACGGGCTCTGCCACGAAGTCTCGGTGCTTTGGGGAGGTTGTCATCTTGATCAGCTTAATTGGCAGCTCCAGCTCCTGTAACCGCTCCTTTCACCACCTGGCTGCTCCCACCGATACCTCGATCTAAGTCTCTTTCTTACAGGGCTCCCTGTCTTTGCATATCTGCTGACGTTTTAGGAACTCCACTCCATTGCAGAGGAAATTCGGGTTGTGGGAAATGGCCTTCTCTTTCAAAAATGCCCTGCAGGGACAAGGCACCAGTCAATGGGTCAGGCCTCTGCTCTTTTATTCAAAGGCTGGACCCACAGACAGTGCCAAACACTAGGATTCTCCATCCCCCTGAGCACTCCACTGCTGGCATTGATAGATTTTTTTTTTCAATTAGGAAAAAAAAAAAAAAGCCCACCTTTCTTAACATATAAAATAATGCAGCTGTTTTACAAATGAATTAAGGACCTTCTAACCTTGACAAATGTACCCTTAATCTTTCTGTGATGTCTTTAAAATCCCAAACCACTTATGAGATGAGACAAAGGCTGAGAAAGGGAGAAGAATAGATACTGTGGAGAAAATAAACTCTTCTTAGTTCCCTAAAGATATATTGTTTTTCTTTATATTATTTTTTTCCATTAATGAGCTTCATTCCAATCATTTGCTCAACAAATATACAAATGTTTCTTATGTGCCTGGCACTGTGCTGTGTGCTGGGGTATCAACATGACCCCTCCCTCAAGGCATGTATGGTCGAGAGTGACTGAGGATTTATGGGTCCAACACAGTGACTGGCACTTGGGAAGGCTTTAAAAATATTTGATAAGGGAATGGATTAATCAGTAATTTGTGACTGGAGGTATTCAGTTCAGATACCTAGAGCTGTATGTATGTTTATGGGAGTTGGAAACCAGTGAAAGGGTTGCCAGGAGAGACTTTGCAAGGATCTCCCCCGGGCACTGTTTAAGTAGAACTATCTTTCTAGAATGATGCTCCAATACAGAGGCATGATCCCTCCAAATTCCTGCAATCCTGTCCAGACTTCTGAGTCTCTGTAGCTAGGTTCTATTTTGCCTAGGGTTTAAGTCTTTCGTGTAGCATTTCCTGGGTCCAGTGGTAAAAGCTCAGTGCCAAATTTGGGGGGAATTTTGTGAGCCAGTTGACATCACATTGGTAGCTTGAAATTGACCATGATGGGAGCATTGACAACCATGGAAACTGGCAGATCCTACAAGTCAGTACACATATCCCCTCCCCGCCAATCCTGTCCCAGAGCCAGTGTGCCAGCATACACTGCCTGTCCTCTGCACACCTCAGTCAAGCATCTGATCTCATTGTCACCACGAGATCCATTCTGCGTGGCCTCCTGCTCTTCTGTCCTCTGAGGCTGGAGGTCCTATTTCTCAGCCCAGTTGCTTGCCTTGCTGACATGAGTGTTCTGTTACACAATCCCATTACCAGCTCCTGGCCAAGTGGCACTCTGACCTCCACTTAGGACTCTGAGTCAGGCCAGTGCTCTCTCCCTTCCTGGAGAAAACATGTCATCAAAGTCAAGAGAGACTGGATCAGCATCAGGCATCCTGCATATTCAGTCTATATCTAGTGTTTATTAAATGCCTCCTACAAAGATGAACATGTGCCCAACTGGAATCCCCACCACCTCCCTTGGAGAGATTTTTATGGTATTATGAGAAAGCATGTGCTCTGGGGAAACATGAACCCAGTCAAACCGCAGCCCTGTCAATTACTAGCTGTGTGGTCTTGGGCAAGTTACTTAACCTTTCCAAACCTCACCTTGCATGACTACTGTTACTTTTAGAGATGATGTACACAGCAAGCACTCAGCGAGTGTTAATTAGTACATCTCGCATATATGTTCATTTCATAATTTGTCTCACTAAAGAATTGAGTATACTGTACCCAAATCCCTTTGTTGTCAGTTGCAATATGGTGGGGAGAGGTGGGGATGGTGAGGAAAAGAATGTCATGCCCCAGTGTGGTAGGGGCGAGCCCGGGGGAGGGGGGAAGCGAAGCTGAGCCGATATTGAAATTGGGCTGAGTGAGCCAGACACACCGGCCAGAGGAAGCAGGTGTTGGCTCCCCTCCTCTCCCGGCCATGTTCTCCCTCTCACCATCTTGGCAGGGGTTTTGATTTCCTGCTACCTCTTGGGAATCTTTTTTTTCTTTATGATATTCTTTCTTGATTGTTTCTTCCAACTTTTCCAGGAATTCGTCATCATCATCATCATCATCAGCTCCAGTTGGTTTAAAAAGGTGGAGCACTTATAGACATTCTCCCCATGTTTTTCTTCCCCCCAGAGCCTGAACCCTGACTCTTCCTAGCATACACTATCGTCATTGCTTCCGACAGGGACCTGGGGCAGCTGCCTTGGTAACCATGTGTCCTCCAGGCCTCCCTCTGCCAGGTCCCTGTCTAAATACCCCTCCCCAGTATTTTCTGCCTCTTAGAAGGGAGACCTTGTCAGGGGGGCTCCTCGGGATAAATCCCGCCTCACCCTGCCCCCACCTGGACCGTGCGTGCACACACAGACACTCAGCACTCAGGCTTTCTTGCACGGTTGCAAGGTTATGTGGTGTATGCAACACAATGGGGCCACGGGCAAAAATATTGAGGGAAAAAGGACCACAGGCTCCCTTCCTCTAGCCGGCAGCCTGGAGTGTAGCTGCAGTGGGACCATCTGGACTCATCAGGGGACCCCACCACATAACCAGGGGCTGGTGAGAAACCAGTCAAAGCAGCCTCCCTCCTGAGGCTGCAGGAGAGGAAGGGAGGCAGGAGGGAAATGGCTTGCTTACATCAGTGGAGAAAAAGAAAGGACAGCAGAGGTCAATGAGGGCTAAGTGTTGCTAATAGAATTATAAACCTTTCATCTTTGGATGAGGCTGGTGTGACCCAGAGCCTAAATAGACTGCCATTGACTTCTATTTTTAGCTGGGCTATGTCCTGGTATAAACTCAGGCATGCGTGAGCCCCAGGCCAGGACAACCCTGTTTTACCGAGTCACATTGGTCGGTCTCCTGACATCTCTGAACTTCAGCATCCTCCTAGGCGAGGAGTTGACCATGAAGCTGATGTATAAAGAGGAGCATGAAGATAAAGCCAGCCTTGCCAATAATGACATGTTTCACGGTACTAAATAGAGATAAACAAATCTGAAACCTTCAACACTCTTATTTACACTCTGTATCACGAACATAGCATGCACCCTTCAATTAGACTTCTAAAACACCCCACATTCGTGTAGATTTAGATTTTATTCTACATAATTGTTAGGAATCTCACTGGAGTCTTTGCTAAAAGGATATTTAATGACTTCTCATGCTCACTGCTAGGAGTTTCACAAGTAATGTTGTAATATGAGTTTATATTAAATTTGCTCACCTAATGTACATAGTATAGGTCGTAGATTAAGGTTATTTTAAAAAATGACTTGAAGACTGGCATGTGGATATGCTCTGCTCCACTACGGGCTCCTGACTTCCTATATGGAGTAGAGAGCCTGCCAGGAGGCATGCCACAGACCAGCTGGCTTCCAGGCCCATTACCTCTCCTCACGCACCTTGAATGGTATTTCTGGATTCTAAGGGTTCTGCTCAACAGTGTCCTCCCATAAGGGCAGTCTTATTGGGTCACTTTGCCCTTCACTCTCACCATGCCCTTGTGTTCACTGCCAAAGCATTCCTCCTCCGGGCCCTGCCTCTGTGTCCCCGACCAGCCTGGCGTGGCCGCATTGCCTGAGATGTACTGTAGCACTTAGGGATACCAGATGTCTCCTTGAGAAAGTAGCACTGTCCCTTATCCCTCCCCAGGGACCCATGCCTCTCAGATGTTTTCAGGTTATGCCAAGTGTGCGGTGAGGTCCAGGCATGTGAAAGGGGTCATCAGTCTGAATCAGAACCTTGAAGGTTTGGGGTCCTGGGGTAGCTGGCTTCTCCCCACTATTGGATGGGAACAGAAGAAACACAGTGCCTTCTCTCAGAAATCAAATAGATGGTGTTCAGAGCTGAGGGCACCAAGAGGCTCAGCAAAGAGTCAAGGAGGGCTACAGTCCATGGTGGCTCTAGCTGGGCCCCAGCTGCCATGCCTCCATTCTTTCTGGGCATTTGGCATGTAAGGACATTCCATGAAGCAAGTTTCATTTATTTGGTATGAGGAGCATGGGAAATAAGACAGCAATGAGAACTGGGGAAGCTGGGATCTAGTCCTGGCTTTGCCACCAAGTCCCTGTAGGAATGCAGGAAAGGCACTTTGTCTCTGTTTTCTACACTGTGAAATGAGAGGTTGAAAAATACGACTTCACAGATGCCTTCCAGCTTCAACCATCTGTAATTCTGGCGTTCTTTTCAGTGTCAGCCATTAACAAAAATGTGAAGTAGGCAATGTCTACTCTTCCCACTACCCCCAAAAGAATTCATTCTCTTCCTTCTTCCCTCTCTCCCTCTTCCTTCCTTCCTTCCTTCCTTCCTTCTTTTCTCCTTTCACCTCTTCTTTCCATCAAATAGTAACCTGAGCCCCTTCTGTGGTCAGATTCTGAAGAGGGAGAGGTCCATCTGGGGCCCCTGACCAGGATCATCACGCTCACATGTGGAGCATTTTCTGATATAGGAACACCTTTGCTGATCATCAAACAAAACCCAACCTTTCTTCAGAACCTTCCTGGTGTCCTCTCCCCAAGAAGATTTATCCCATTGTATGTGGAGCACTAACACTGAAGACCTGACCTGAGTTGAGTGTGTGTGTACCTGGGTTATTGTGTTAATGTGTCGTGCTCCCAGACAATGCTGCTGTCTGCACCAGGAGGTGAGGCTGCCATGTGTGCTGGCTCCCATCAGGGACCATGTGTTCATTCTGCCCTCCTTTCTGTCATGGACCACAGCTGCTCCTTGAGTCAGAATGGCCTAGAGCCTTCTACTCCTAGTGTGGTCTTGGGACCAGTAGCATTAGCATCACCAGGGAGCTTGTTAGAAATGAAGGATCTCAGAGCCACCCAGACCTACTGAATCAGAATCTGAGATCCCCAGGGGATTTGCATGCATATTAAAGTCCGAGAAGAACTGGCTAGGGGCCTCGAATGTTCTTTCACTATCAAAGGGTATTCCCTACCCTAAAAATAATAGTAACAGTTAACTACCCAACATCTTTTATTTCACAGAGCTTTTTCACAAATAGGATCTTTTTTCTATCTTTATTTTTGCGAAGTAAAGTTTTTGTGTATTTTACTCATTTTTGATTAGGAAGGTGAAGTGCTTAGCAAAGATGACACCACCATAAATAAAAGATCTGGAGACCCTGGGCTCCAGACCTCCACATCCCCACCTCCTGCACTCTGCCTACTAGGATACAGGTCCCTACACCTCCGCTCTGACCCCAAATCGCTCTGTTCCTTAACTGGGAGGATAGTTCAAGTTCAACCGATGTTCTTTATGATTACTGAGGCAGGCTCCCCGTGGTCACCCAATTTGTATGTTTGCATTCCTTGTCTTAGGCTGCCAGTAAGCTTTATGGAAATAGATCTCAGACCCTGTTTGTGGGTGTTTATTGCCCACTAATCAGAAGTGAGTTGCAATTAGACTGGAGTTAGAAAGTAATGGTGTAGTAGTTACCATGTAATTAAGGAGTAATGGCAGGTGATTACATGTCTGGCCTTGAGATTGAAAGTGGTATCATTGGAGCCCACCTCCTCTTCAGAGAAAAGGCAAATACAAATGCAGTGTCACTGCAGACACCACAAATCAACCAGGCAGGGCGGGTTATTTTCCCCTCTCCCCCTTGTTTTTACTACGGTTCTGGGACTCAACTGGATGCCAGCCGGATGCGTATTGGCAGCCGCTTAGCTGCTTTTGTTCCATGCCATTAAACTGCAGCTCTGTTTCATGAGGGGAGTCTCCATCCCAGCTGGCTAAGAGGAAATCATTTGTTTGCTTTTGCCCACCCTACCGGTAGATGCCCTTCCCAAGCCTGCGAGCGCTGCCTCAGGAGAACACTCTCACAAAGCCCTAGGGTCATTGCTTATAGTGGGAAGTGAGAACCTCCAACCTGGCTGGCCTGAATACACCTGCTTTTTAGTCTACTGAGGAGCCCAAAGCTGCTTTTCACCCCCAGGAACATATTGCCTGGGCAAGCCGCTGACCTGGGTGCAAAGACTATTTGAAGCTCCATTTTGGACGATGCCATTCATCAAATGCTGCCCTCGCCTTCTGCCCAGGAGTGCCCAGCATCTAGGGTGTGATTCATCTTAGAGAGCTGAGGATTCCATCAGGCACTGGCGTGCCTCTTTGGTTTTCCATCTGGCTGTTCATTAGTGTGCAGCTGTGCCTCGCTGGCCTCCTGGCCCAGCTGGGTTAGGCTGTAAGGGCAGCTTCTGCAACTAGAGAAGAAGTGGCCTCCCTGAAAAGAAGACCCTGCTGCACTGGGATGGTGGGAGGGTCTCTTAATGACCAAGGACCCATTCCCTTCAATCCCCTCCTCCACAGCAGTCTACTCCACGTCCCTCCTGGGCCATCTTAGGCTGTCTGGCTTCCTAAAAGAAGACAGACACCATACTCAACCATGAGAGCCTCCCTGCTGGCAAGCCACTGCTCTTGAGACAAGTGTCCATTGCTGCCCAAAGGGCCAAAGGGAGCATTTAGTATTTATAGAGCCTTTACCAGCTTGCAGCACACAAAACTTCGTGCAGAGTCCCAGCCCAGGATTGGCTCCCTCTAGGACTTTCCCCAGAGCAGCAGGTACGTCATCATGCCATTTCACTGCGGGACCACTTTAGTTCTGGGAGACCAATTACATGGAAAATTGAGCTGACGTATTGACAGAAGAAAGCTAAGTAGGCTCACCAATCTATGGAGGGCTCGCCCGGTTGGGGAGAAAGCAAGTGTCCGCTACAGCTAGCTTTGGACCAAAGAAGGGAGTGACCCAATACTAGCCATGAAAGCATAGTCAGAACTTGAAGAGTCTTAGAAAATTATCCAATCCTAACCCACCATCTTACAGATGAGGAAGTAAGGCCCCAAGCATGTTGTGGGACTTGCTTTCAAGACCCAACACTGGCGAGGGCTGAACCAGGAGAGTAGCCAGGTTTGTGGTCCTCAGGGAACCGATGGGAATCAAATGCTTGTCCTTGCTCTGCCCTTTGAGAAAAAAATATAATAAACAGAGCCAGTCACCACTGAAACAGTGCAAACACACAGGTTGTGTGTTGGGATGGAAACCACAGTGGCTTCGGATTGAGAAGACTTTCATTCCAATTCATTTCTTCCCTAAGTAGCCCAGTGTCTTATGTAAATCATTAGGCTGAAATTTACCCATCTATAAAATGGGACTAATAAAAGCTACCTCACCAATGAAATGAAACCAGGGGATTAAATGGAAAGTAAAGTGCTATGTAATTGTCACAATGGGTAATTTCACATTAACTGAGTCATTTTTGCCAATAACTCTTTCTTTGGCTGTACCGGCAGCAAAGTCCAAAAAGTGATTTCAGGGGCCCAGAGGGAATTTCTGGCATAGAACCTTCTCCCCCTGGCTTTAAGAGTGTAATAATAATGTATGCAAAGAGCCTAGGAAGCTCAGAGCAATGAGTGTGGATTTCCAGGTAGGAGGACGGCTCTCAAGCTTTATCACCAACCTGTTATAGAGCCTCTACTGGGTGTGGACTGGGCTACCTAAAGTCTGGTAAAACTGAGACAGGCAGAGAGAATTGGACAGAGGCTATGTAACAACCAGGCTTGACCCAGCAACCTCACCCTGCCCCACCCCGCTCCTGCAACCCTGCTTTCATCAGAGCTGCCAGGATGAGCCAAAGAAACGAGTCTGAGTTCTGGAGCTTTTCTCATCCCCTAGCCCACCCATCCAGCAGAACTGCTAAAAATCAGAACCACAGCCCAAAGACTGGCAGCAGGAGGGAGAGAGGAGAGAAGCAGAGCAGCTGAATAAGCCACAAATGCACAGTCGGGCGGAGCAGTGATGAGTAGGTGGTTCAAAGACTAAGGTCCCCAGATGTGCTCATGGAATTCAGTCACACAGGTCATGCTCTGCACGAGGCTGGCCTCTGGTGTCCGGTGCTCCCGAAGCCCGGGCTCAGAGCCCCTCACCGGGGCTGGCAGGTGTGTGAAATACCCTTTCATGTAAGCTCAACCTCAAATGAGTTTGTGTGAGTAAAAAAAAAAAATACCTTCTAAACTCTAACTCGTTTAGTAAGTTGACTTGTCGTTTTCAGTCTCATACTTACCTTCCAGGTGGTTTGGCCCCTAATCCCCAAGCACGTTCCCTGTTCCACCTGCTGAGAGCAGCCTGAATGTCCCAATTGTCCTGCTGGTTCTAAATATGAAATACTATTACCACCCAGCCTTCTTCCCTCTGCTGTCACTCTGCCTTGATTCAGGCCTTTGCTGACATTGTCCTCAACTGTCAACTGTGGGAGGGCCAAGAGCTCTTCTTTTTGGCTGGCCACTCTATTATGGCACACGGCAGCAACTCAATATATATTGTGGACCAAATGATGGACATGATTTACTGTAACAGGCCCCTTGCTCCACTCTGTATCTACATCTGTCTTCACTCCAGCCTGAATCCTGCTGCCAAATTCATCTTCCTGATTAAAATCTTCTAATGCCTCCTCACTGCCCACTGAATTAAGTCCAAACCCTTAGTCTGAATCCCCATCTGACCTTTCTTGCTTCACTTTATGGAGCTGACATCCCCACCAAACTTAGCTCCATACTGCCCTCAAATTCACCCTGAGGTTCCCAGCTCTGTGCATTTAGGGATACTTTTTCTCCGCCTGCCCATTGCCCCCACTGCCAGATGCATCTCCAAATTACACTCAATTCTTCTGTGCTTTCAATTTCCTAACCTATTACATGAGTTCATCATAGCCCTACCTCGCACGCTTGTTGTAGAAATCATTGGTCCAACATTAGATACATAGCAAGTGCTTGATAAGGTCTTGTTAATATTACTACCCGCTCTTCAATGTCTTCCTCAAATTTGACCTCATTTAAAACTTTCCTGCTACCCCCCTCCCTGCTCCCCACCCTTATACCCAGATCACCTTATCCCTTCTCTAAGCATTTAGAAACTCTTAGCATGTGCTGAGTAGTGGTTGTCCTATCTTTCCAGTTGGATTATAAGCACTTTGGAGGCACAGATTTGTATTGTCCAGAGGTTAAGAGTATGGCTCTGGATTGAGTCTGTGCCCTGGTTCAAATCCCCATCCCACAGCTTCTTGGCTGAGACACTTTGGACAAGCCGTTTCGTCTCTTTAGGCTTGGATTCCTCCTCTGTCAAATAGGGATAATAATGTTGTTCCATCCAGGAGGTTGTGCAGAGCACTGAGTGAGATCATCCACGCAAAGCCCTAAAGCATAGTGCTTTGTACATAATACATGTTGGGTAAATGTTAAGTGTTATTGTCATTATACATTTCTGTATCTTACATACCTAGTGTAGAACTTGGAACGCTAGACAAATATTTGGAGGATAAACGAGTCTTAGAAACTTCGGATCAGGAAGGAGCATGTGAACAGAACAGAAGGAGCAGATCTGTCTTACCTGCTCTCGTTTTCCTACTGAACCCTGCTGCGTGGCAGGAAATTAGGCATTTGCAGGTGCGTGGCCCAGCTGGGACAGGTGGCGTACCTAGCACTCATTCATGTTGAGAAGAACTATATAAACAAGAATGTGGCTGGGGGGTAATCAGAGGCCAGATCGTCGTTACAGGAAGCTCACACAGGAAGCTAAAGGGAACAGTAGTTCCTGGGGGGGGGGGGGGCGTGGCAGGGGGAGCCACCAAGAGGCTCACAGAGAAGAGTACAAAGGAAATGGAGTTCCAGAGCCCCTGTGTTCTACAACACAGTCGCGGTGTGGTGCCTGTTCTCTAGCCCAGAGAGGGGAACAGCCTGCAGTTAAGCCCTCCCTGGCTCTTGGTTGTCCCCAGCTTTCTGTGCAAGTGTCAGATGGGCACAAATTCACGGGGTCTCATCCTCAGCTCGACCAGGGCTACTGATGCTCTGGCACCAAGAAGATAACCACCCTTTGCAGCTGAAGAGCTCTGGAGAGGAAGAGACCTCTATTTACCTCAAGAGCTCCCAGGAGCCTCCAGTAGCAGCAAACCTGGCTGCTACAATTCCCACGTCAGCCCAGGTAATCCCTTTTTTGATGTCTTTTTATTTCTTCTCAAATAACCCACAACTATGAAAAACAACAGGGTGATTATTCTGCCCATTTTGTCTGTAAATTGTCCCTCCCGAGTATCAGGAAACGGGAATACCATGGATGCAAGAATTATATCCGAACTAGAAGCTGGGACCACGAAGGGAATGTGTAAGGTTGTGTAAGTGCTCGTGAAGGGGGCTCTGGGCTGGGGTGGGGAATGTTCTCTGGCACTGGCTGGCACTGGGTCTGCCAGCAACATCTGAGGAAAACAGTTTTCTTGGCCTGCAAGCCACCCTTTCCCTGGGGACGCCCAGGGGCAGGGGATTCCCAGAGGCTTCAGCGCCACCCAGCTTTCCCAGCTGCTGCAGGAAGTGGGAGCAACACTGAGCTGACTGGAGCTTCCCCAAGGGAGTTGCAACCCTGCTCTCCCCCTAGAGAATGTCTCTGCTGCTTTTAGAGGGCTGCCCACTGCTTCCAGCCTCCCCCCTGGAGCAGCTCTCAGCCACTGCGGAGATCCTGGTTCTGTGCTCAGCACCGGCTTCTGGGACTCCTGGGGCTTCTAATCCATTTGTCCTCGCCCCAACCCTCATTCATCTCCCCATGGGAGGAAGTGATCTGAAAATGGACTAAGATGGTGATCTTTATCTTCTCTCCGTTGATCCTCTCCCGGTCCAGAAACAGACTTCAATACCTATAGCTGTGTGAAAGCTCCCCAGATCCCACCTGGGCAGACCATGGCTATGGACTAGTGGCTTCTAAAACCATTCCATCCACCAGCAGCTCCCTTTCCACTGGTCCCTCAGAGATCAGAGGGCATCCTCTTTCCTCCGCCTCTGGTTGTGCTCTGGTCTTGCAGAGCCACCTACCCAGGTTGCTCTAACCTGAAGAACTTTTTGCTCCAAAAGAATCCCTTCCTGCTCCTAACCCTCATCAAAAATCATTCCCCGTGGCAGTCCTCGGTCAGGACTTGAGGAGAAAACAACCGAGATATCAATCAAAATGAAGAACTGTGTGTGCTTTCTAATCAATTTAGTATATTTATACTCCTGGAGTGTGGGGACATGGAGGAGAAGGAGGCCACATGACAGAGACAGAGACTGGGATGATGTGGCCACAGGTCAAGGAATGAATGTCCAAAGCCACCAGAAGCTGGAAGAGGCAAGGCAAGATTCTTCTCCAGAGTCTGCAGAGGAAGCTAGGTCCTGCTAACCCTTCAATTTTGGACTCCTGGCCTTCAGAAAATAACATTCTGTTGTCTTAAGCCACAAAGCCGGTGATAATTTGTTATGACAGCCCTGGGAAACACACACTTGTTAATCCAAGGCAATAGTATTGCTGCTCTTGTGGATAACCTGAGGTGCATGAGGCAGGAGGTCAGAGCAGCGTATCAGGAAAGAAAAGCTCTGAACTGAGAGTAAAATGCCGGGTTCAAATTCCAACTGTGTTTCTTCCCAGCACCTGGCCTGGAATGAGGAATGCCTCCAGTCCCTGCTTTCCCAGCTGTAAACTTGTTCTGTCTGCTTCACAGGGTTGGTGTGAAACTCAGAACAGAATAGTGGATGGGAAAGGGCTTTGGCTCTATACATTTGCATTGACCTGGAAGGAGTTAATAGATTCAGATGGAGCTGAGTTCAAGTTCAAGTTCAGGTTCTACTACTGCACTGGTCACTAGTTTCATGACTTAGTGCCACAGTGTTCTGATCTGTAAAAAGAGCACGATAATACCATGTAAGAACATTGAGAGGATTAAATAAAATTATAACTATGAATAATCTGAACCTGGCCTAGAACTTGATAGGCCTCCAGTAGATAGTGGTTGAAATTGTAATTACCATCATCACTGCCCACCTATAAGTAAGAACGGTCCTATATCCAGGTTAACCTGAGGCTCTCCTAACATTTTTACATGTCCAGACATGTTCTTTGGAAAAACTCAGCTTTTCTTGTTGGGGAGCCTGAGGGGACTAAGAAGCCCCTGTCTCTGACCATCTAGGCCACTGTGGGGAATGGGATGTCTGTAAGAGCCCAAGGAGCCAGCTGTCTGTCACTCTAGAGATCACCCTTCAGACAGGTGATGGTCTGAAGGAACCAGGACCACCGGGAGAGTCAGTGGCTCTCAAACACTGTCCGAGAATATCATGGAAGACACAACACATTAAAAAGGCTATTTCCTAGAAGCCACGGAAGAGATTCTGATTTAGTAATTCTGGCCAGGGGACTGAAAATACACCCTGCACCAACATCCTAGGTGATTCTGATGCAGCGTCGCTTTGGCCCACACTCAGACATGCTGGCAGGAGCCAACAAGGAAAACACGTTTTCAGTGCTTCTTTCTCTCCAGGGGAGCGGGCCCAAGCGTCGTGATTTGGGGCAGGGAGAACGTCTCCCGCAGCCTTGTCAGGATCTCTGAAATCTGTGGCTTAGATGTGCCTTTTGTTGGAAGGCTACTTGAAAGGGCTTAAGGGAAAGAGGTAAAGAGTTAACCATCTTTTTTTTGTGCCACAGTTAACATTTCAGCTCAAATGAACAGATCAGGTGGATTCTAACTGAGAGCTAAGGTTGGGAGCTTGCAGCAGTCATTTGGTCACTGAAGAGCAGGGATCGGGGAGGGAGGAGGAGCCACAGAGGCAGGATGGAGAGGGCTTGGGGACAAAGCTTCCTCTCCAGTGCTTCGCAGTTTGGCCCCATGCTGACCTAGAGGGAGATGGAAAGGGGAATCCACCATCCCCAAGGGTAGTGCCAAGCAGGAAAGCAAAGAAACTGCCCATACAATTTGTCTATCAGATTCCTCTGGGCCCTCAACGGGCTTTCCATGGCTATCAAGGTCAAGTCATAGAGAACACTTATCTTACAGGACTCTGCAGAAAACAAAAGAAATCTATTTTCTCTCAAATTTAATTTTACCCTGTATTCTGAGAGTGTGATCCTATCAGGGCTGGAGTGTAATAGCCCAGTTGGAGGGATCAGATTGGATTCTGATAGCGCCCCGAGCTCCCGCATAGCAGGCACATCCGGCCCCAGCTGTCTGCAGAGCTCAGGGACTCTGAGAGGGGAGGCTTTGCCTCTTCCCCATCTCCTACAACAGATCTTGTCATCCTTTGGCTTTAACATACGGTTAGCAGGACTGAGGCACTGAAAATGTCTTACAGAGGCAGGCTAAGATGTTTCTATTACAGATTCTCAGGGGAAACTGGGTTGTTTTAAAGTTTCTAACCAGTGGAAATGATGCCAGGCTCACAGGTCTCATCCCAGGCTTCCAAGAGCAGACAGGAACAAGCAACCTATGCATACAAGGAGTGCAGAAATATGGAGGAAGGGCTGCAGAAGGGTAAATGCAGTGAAATGGACAATGCATGTTCTCACCGAGAACCAATTTCCTTGCTGTAGAGAAATGGAGAGAAGGGAGGGAGGGGACAGGTGGGACTGGCCTCGCTCTGGCCTCTGCAGTCATGAGGTGGGGGTCAGGCACTGAGCAACAGAAGAGTGGAACTAGGGGGCTGAGGGGCTATAAGAGCCTGAGTGTCAGCACTGAGGGACCAAAGTCAACACCAGGGTTAAAAGGCCAAAGCTGAGATTTGGAAGCCAAGAATTGTATAGGTTGGAAATAGGGTTAGAAGCAAGAGCCAGGTGATTGAAAAAAAAATGGCCTTGGAGTATGGGAAGCTCCCCTTTGTTGCTACAGGATCCTTAAAGAGCTACAGTAGAGCGGGGGCAATCGGTAGTAAGATGAGTGAATAGAAATACATAATAACTGTAGAGAAAAAAAGTGACAGTAGTTGAGCACAGGGTTCCTCTTGTAAATAAGTTACCAGCTCTTTGGGATGAACTTCAGATACTTTCCAAATATACTAAGTCCTGGGAGGAGGGACTTCCTGATAGAGCCCCTGCCCAGAGGTCCTCCCCGAGGCCACTCTGCTCCTCTGAACTCTCCATGGCCTGGAGGCATCACTGTCACAGCTGCTGAACTGCATGCCAAAGGTGGGAATGGGCTCTCCGAGCTGGAAGACTCGAGGGGCTCCATGGCTCAAAAAATGCAGATATCTGGAGTGAGGAGTTACCTTGGACTCTGAGGACAGGTCTGAAGAGTAGCAAGGTCCCATTCTGCTTGTGGGGAAGAGAGCCTTTGGTTCAGGCATGCCTGAAAAGAGGGACCCCTGTTTTATCCCGAAAAACTGCAAGCTGGTAAAGTCTTTTTTTCTTTTTTTAAGATTTGGTTTGTTTATTTATTTGAGAGAGAGAGAGCGCGCGCACGCGCGAGCTTAACCGGGGAGAATGGGGGTAGGGGCAGAGGGAGAGGGAGAAGCAGGTTCTCCGCTGAGCCAGGAGCCAGATGCGGGGCTCAATCCCAGGACCCCGGGATCATGACCTGAGCCAAAGGCAGGTGCTAAACCAACTGAGCTCCCCAGGCACCCCAAGTCTTTGAATGGAAACTTCACTGAAATTGTAATTTATTGAGGAAGTGTTTATCACTAGCAAATCACAAGTTGAAAAAATTATGTTGCTTTTGTTAATTGATAATAATGGCAGCCATCAGAATGGATAAGGTGTTCACCATGGAGCAGGCACGGGGTTAGTGCTCTGTACGCTTCATTGTAAATCCTACAACAATCCTACAAGGGTTCTAGACATGAACTCTCTGTCTTTCCTTCCCTCTGTCTTTGTCTTACTCTTTCATCTTTTGCAAATAGGAAGGTTTGACAGATAAGAGGATTTTGGCCTCTGTTCCAAATATACCTTCTCAGGTGTTTAGGGAATCCCTTTCCTACCACGGTATTTAGCTTCACTGTTAGGCCTCCTTTTAATGAATAAAACACAACCTTTTAGAGCTGTCAGGGCTACTTCACACTAAACTTGCTTGTGCTCCTAATTCCACCTGAGAACTCAGCTGAGCTCTGCTGACAAAACAAAGGTAAGCGAACAGCTTGTGAATAACGGGCTGAAGTCTCATCCAACAAGAGGGTCAGGACATTGGCTCCCAGACAGTGGTCAGGCAGCTCCTCTGGAGGAAAGGGATTGGGCCAAGGAGGTTAATTTCATTAATTTCTAGTTCTTCTGATTGGCAACAATTAATAAGACTAATGCTATCCAGGATTGGGAAGAATGTGGGGCAGTGGGTGTTCTCAAATGTTGACAATGCAATCTTTATAGAATGTGACCTGAAATGTCTTATTAAAATTAAAATTGCACGAGTCTGATCGGCAACCCCTGATTATGAGTCTTTATTACAGAAATATATACGTATATATATTGGTCAGTTGTATCTATAATTCTATAGATTGGGAACAAATTATAGGGTAACATGTACTGAATGATCCCATTTGCCAAATCAAACAAACAAGAAAATGTGCACGAGTGTGCATATGTGTGTGTGTGTGTGTGTGCATGCACATTGAGAAAGCAGTGGAAGGATGCATGCACTAAACTGTGAACATTGGTTATCTCAGCTGCATGGAATTAGAGGGGTCAGAAATTTATTAGCATTTTCTTTATACACCTGTACACTGTTTTACATATTATAAAAAGCATAGAATGCTTTTGATTAAAAATTTTTAAAAATAAAATTATATTTAACACAATTTAGAAAAACCAGGAGGCATGTATAACCATTATGGCCCATCATTGCTAACAGTACAATATGTGATCCTCACTAACACAATTTTGCTCTGGAGGAGGCAAGGTGGGATGGGATAAATGAACACCAAGGTGCCCCAAGAGACCCTGACCCTGTGAGGAGGCATCTCAGCTTGGACCTCCAAGAGCAGCATCACCTAAGCTCCAAGAGTGCTCTTCCTGTGCAGTGGGCACACTCGGGCAGCTTCATTACCCACAGAGCCACTCCACTTAATAAACTTTACAAACAAACCAAAAAAAGCAGCTTTAACTACAAGGCAAAAGCAGCTCTGGCAAAAGTACTGAGCAAACCTAATAATTAAAAATGATGTGAGCAGAGCTGGTTTCTCAGTTTCCAAGGCTCATCAGTTCCCCATGAATAACTGAGGATTCTTGAGGACATCCATTCATATAGACTGAAAAAGCAGGACATCCAGGCTCTTACTACATGATTGTCGGTGTCATCTTATTTCAACAATGGACTGTTTTATTTTGCTTGGAAGGTTGGGTCTATGAGGTTAAGAGGAGGCTAAACCACAAAACCGAGATCTGCAAACACTGGTAACTATGAATTTAGGGCTGACATTTTGTGGACCCTGCAGAGGTAATATAAGTCTTTATATTTGTGAAACAACGAATAGTTTATCAAGGTTTTTGAATTAAAAATAAAAGGGATATAAATTTTAACCTCTGTTACATGCCTATTTAGTATTATGCATCTTATCTCATTTAGTCCCAAGAATAGCTCTGTAAGATCTTATTGTGTCTGTTGTGCAGATGGCAACAAGATGGGAAATTTGTGACCTGCCTTGACCATACAGACAGTATGCGGTGAAGCTAGAATTCAAACCCAGAACGTCTGATGTCTGTGGCACAAATCCAGAACTTGTAAGACTAAATTGGAACATTCTAGTGCACCAGGCTGCCTTCCTGTATAAGGTTATGACGACCCTTCCCCTCAGAAGGACAAATAGTCGTGGGTGTAGTTCTCAGCCCTATAACTCCTTGTAGGGAAGACACTTAGACCATTCCCAATCATAAGCTGTCCCTTCTCTCTATGCCCACCTCCTCTCCTCTGCTTTATAGTAATTTATTCCTCATCTCAAGACTTGGCTCAACTTCCCAAACGGAGTTAGACAAGTCTTCCATCTTCCTATGCTGGAGAACTTAGCTTAGTTGTAATTTCTTTGCATCTGGTAAACTCCCTTTGTCCACAAGGGTTTTGAGAACAGAATTATGTATCTATTTATGTCCCACAAAGCCTAGCACAGTGCCTGACACATAGAAGCTGTTTGACGCATGTTTTATGAACAAATGAATGAATATGTACCACAAATGAACAAATAGCCCCTGCTCTCAGGTCCCCGATTAGAGTTAAATCAGAATTCCTCCTGATTGGAGGACTTAAGAGACCCAATACTGTGGAAGTCAGAAAATATAGAGTTGCCAGAGCAGATTAAGAGTCCAGTTTTGAAATGAATCTTATTCCAGCCAGGATGTGAGGTCAGGTTCCTAGCATTCCAGGGAAAGGTATTTCCCAGGGTCCTGGAATATCAGAGCCCCAGAGGGACACTGAGTGGGGGGTGGGGGAGAGCAAAAGTTTTGGGGACCCACTGGGTGGGCTTCCCCTCCTGCGTCTCCCATACAGTTGTGATTTAAGCCCTAGTCCTTTAAGCAGGGTCCTGCCCCAGTCAGGTGAGGATACACCAGGACTGTCCCAGCCAGCAGATGAACTCAGCTCGCCATGATGCGTACATGGGCTCTGCGGTGCTAGGCCAGCCCGAAATACCTGGAAAGCCAGAGCATAGCTCTGCTGTCCTCACCAAGCTCAAATGGGGAGGCACAGAGTGTGGGAGGGACTTTCCTTGGGTCCAGAATAGACATTTCAGTGGTCACTGCCTGGCATCCATAAGTACTCAAAAATCTTTGTGAATGAATGCATAAGTAAATGAAGAAGATAAAGAGAAAAGAAATACAGGTCACCTTTTTAGGTTCCTAGGAACTTGCTCCTGTTTCTGTCAATACAAATGCTACATATATCTCGAAGCCTGTTCAAACACGCCTCCGTGCTGGCCAGGGGACTATCATCTGTAGGGTTCTTTGTATTATTCATATTTTCATGTGTTTATGGAATGTCTCCTCAATGAGACCATCTGTGTCTTGTAGGCCAAGACTTTGCCTTATGTTCCTTTTTTGTTTCTCCTACCTGTAGCACACAGACCCGAGGTATGGCTGGCACCCTTTGTCTGCCTGTGCCTCCAAATGCGAGGGAAGAAGGAAGTAAAGATTCCAGGGCCAGCAGGATGGTGGGAAAGGAGGAAAGAAAGAGACAAAAGGTTTTGGTGGCAAAGAAAAACCATGTTTTGAACAATCTAGCTTGTGCTAAAATTAAAATAGTAATGGCTTTCAAGATGGCATGTGTAATTACAATTAATTAAATATTCTGTTACCCAAATTATTTAACTACCAAAGCTTCCCACAACCTCAGAGTTGATTTAATCACAAATGCCGTAAAAATGAGAGAAGTAGTAAATGGATGGTCTTTTAGTACATTCCATGTTATAAATGGAATTCTCAGCCAGAAACTAGAGGAAGGGAGAAGAGAAGAGAAAGAAGAAAAGGCCTCCTGATGCTCCAGGTTGCTGGGGTCTGTATCTCAGGATGGGGGGCAGGGAGAAGAGGCAGTAATTAGGGAAATGTGCCAGAACGGGTTCTGAGTGCAGCAGGGGACAGTGAAAAGGATGCGGGCTTACGAGTCAGCCAGACCCAGTTCAGCCCGGCACCGGCAGTTACTAGCTGAGCGACCTTCCTGACTTGGTTATTTTCATTCACTGAATTGGAATAATCATAATAAAAATAAGGCCAACCCCTGGTGTCACCGTGTGGATGAAATAAACTAGTAAATATAAACCACTTGACACAGTGAACGGCCCACGGTACAGTCAGCAATTGCCAATTCCCTTCTGTGATTTTGGGAACCACTTGCTCTTTAAATGGGGGGCAGGGAGGAAGTTGGGGAGGAGGGCAGAGCAGGATGCCCTACATTTCAGATTCCCCTGAATGATCAGCTTTCTTTGTGGGACGATGCCGGTGCTGATGATATGCTCCACTTGTCACAGCCGTGTCTCCTTCCTCCATCCCCTGCGCCCAACCTCCTGACCCCTCTTGTCTGATGTCTCCATCAGCCCTGCCCTCTGTCTCACCTGTGAGTCCTAGCTCTGCTGTAGGGGCCGAACCATCTGTTCTGCTGATGGGGGCTTCATCTTCTTTCTCATTTTGTTTTCTTGGCTTAAATGATTGTCTGTCCTTCTCAGGGAGGTGGTTTATCTCAATAGCCCGAGTGTGTGTGAAGAGTGGAATATATCAGAGAGGAAATCAAAGTGTTTGGTGGAGTGGAAATGTGGGTGCTGGTTGAGACAGTATATTGAGGCAAGAAATAGGACTCACAGACTTGAAATACTACAGTCGAAAAGGTCCCAACCCATCCCTAGGGCTCCCTGTCTCCACCGTCCTAAAGTACAGGTGTTGAAACCAAAGCACAGAAATAGAATTGACTTGCTTGTGCTCATCCAGCACCAGAAGTCAGTCTTAAGTTTCCCATTCTCATCTGATGCTCTTTTTGTGATAAACCACTGCTTTTTCATGGCAAATTACAATTTTATACAGTACTACTTATTACCAACTCCTGCCCCCCCAAGTAAACAAACAAAACAAAAAGAGGTTGCCATGACAATTCTAGGTGGTCCCCATTCTCTCAATGGCATGTTTCCATGCCAGTACCCTGTTGTCACTGCTCCCTGCTCGGCACACCCTCTGCCCTTTAGAGGTGCTGGTGAGGCTGGCTGTGGGCACCCAGGACAGGAGGTCTGCTTCCTTAGACAGTTAACAAGATGTATCCCCAGAACGCAAGAGGTCTGCTGCATCCCCCCACACACCCTGATGTGAAAGGTATGTCAGAGAGTTTTTCTGCAAGAAGCTGATCCTAGCACATGATGGGTCTAACCCAGAGGTCAGCTCTGACTTAGAAGCCTTGATTAGACCTGACATATCTGGAAGTTATTTGACTTTGATCAGCCTGGAAATTTCCATCTTGAATATGTTCACCAACATGTGGGTAAACTGAAGAGTCTCTTATTTTCCCCTTCAAACTTTGCCCCAGGGCGATGGATGATCTCTAGCAGTTTGGAAATTCTCCAGTGGGGATTTGTCCTGGTTTTAAGGTTTGCCTGCAACATTGGCCCGATAATTCCAGTATTCAGCCAGAGTGAGTTTTCTTATCAGGACTCCATATCTACATTTATAGAACACATTTTATCAAGTACTCGGCAGGAGATATGGTGTAGCAAGGAGGTAATTCTCTTGTATTGGACTGATTTGAGAATTTTTAATAAAAACTCCCCAAAATCCAGTTGCACTGATACAGATGGAATTGGTAGTATGTGCTTCAGACTGAATTAACTCTATAGAGGCTGAATTAATGACAGGAGCCCTCAGCAATCATCCCATTGTTCACCTCCTGTATGATGTTAGCTGCAGAGGACCCTCAATCAAATAATAGAGCTTATTCATCTTAGACTATTATAGTCCATAGAGGCCTATAGATTACTGAGAAGAGAGTTAGCATTATCCACATTTGGATTCCTGAGTGTTTATTTTAGAAATACAAAAAATCAATTTCAGTCCAAGCAGATTTATGTTTCCCCGCACAGATATCAGGCATGCTCAGTTTTTGAGGGCTATTTATTACATGTTACTGCCTGGGAGTCACCTACTTAGGCTACTGTCAGGCCACCCCATGGGTGCCAGCCTCCACCTTCATTTCTTCTCTATCCAGATCCCCACAACTGCACCTTCTGTTCCCCCCACCCGGTGGACCATTCTTGCTCCAATTCCCAGATCAATCTAAAGATATGAAAGATGGCGTCTAGAGAGCCTCACCCACAACAGTTGGGGTTAGCATCCATCACCTTGCTGAACTGAGATCCAGGGGCTCAGCATTGACCACTGCCTCCTCTGTTATCAGAATCAGGATATAGCATTCCTGGGATAGTTATATGAAAATAATAATAGTGTTGATGATAATAATAATAGCTAACACTTAAAAATGACTTACATGTTCTAGGCAGTGTTTTAAGCGCTCTACACTTATAAGCACATCGAAGCTCTTGCACTAACAGATGAGTCATGGTCCACCCCTGAGAGCCCCCTGCCCTCGTTCCCAGGCCCCTCTGATTCTTTGCTGACTACCCAATTCTCTTGCTGTTCCTAGTACCTCTTCTAGGACTAGAGATTTGCCCTTGAACCCTAATTTGAGGGCCAGGACCAGTCACCCGGGCACAGAATTCCCAGATAATGACAGTATTTTCTTCTGCCTGATTCCTAAAACTCCTCTGTGAGGCCTTGCTGGAGACCCGCCCCCTGCCCTTGGAACTGCGATGCCTTCAGCTGTGTGATTCCTCACCAAGATGGCCTCTCTGTTTGGACACTGAACCTCATCAGCCCTGACAAACCCGTGCTTGGTTGGGGTGGGTCCATGCCAAGTCTTTACCTGAGGCTTCAGGTCAGAGTCTGGAAAAATAATTCCAGATGGCAAGACTGTCCAACAATGAGTTCATTTTGGAGCCTCCATAACTAACATGCATTGGGTATGACTTTAAACCAATTTATACCAATAATGAAGAGAATGCTATATGGTGCAGTTCCATCATGGGTCTTACAGACTCAATTCTGAAAACTGATAAGAAAGAACACTTAGTCCATATGAATCTGATGTTTAAGAAAGTAAGTGAGGGGCGCCTGGGTGGCTCAGTCGTTAAGCATCTGCCTTCGGCTCAGGTCATGATCCCAGGGTCCTAGGATCGAGCCCCGCATCAGGCTCCCTGCTCTGCGGGAAGCCTGCTTCTCTCTCTCCCACTCCCCTTGCTTGTGTTCCCTCTCTCATTGTGTCTCTCTCTGTCAAATAAATAAATAAAATCTTAAAAAAAAAAAAGAAAGTAAGAGTTAATGAAAGATAACTGGGATGTTCAAGACAGCACTCTGGACTTGTCTTCTGCTTATTTCTGTTGCTCTCCAGCATCATGAGTTCTAATGGTCCCTGATAAATAGCATGCTGGAATATGATTACAGAGCAAACATAGTTATTACATGGTGCAGTTGTCAACTGTGCAGCCATTACTGCTGACGTGCAGGGATCCATAATAATGAAAGCAGAGATAACATGGATAATTAAAACTTAAAGAGAATCCGATATCATTTTTAAGCCATTTAGTCTCTCCTGCACCAAATCTTTTCTCCTAACTCACAAATATTTAGACTGCATCTCTTCTTTCTACTCATACCCACCTTGTGATGGAGGGAGACAGGGCCAATTTATAGAATCCTCAAAAGACAGAGTAGCAAAAGAAAAAAATAGAGAAGCCCTCAGTAATCCACAGCCTGATTAATCATGCCTGGGTGACAGTGAGTGAGAGGTAATACATTTATATCTTCATGATAGGTTCATCTTTAGGGGCCAGAATAAGCTAGGTATCAGCTAATCAGTGCCTGGATAATTAAGTGTTGGATGAACTTCTGTATGGCTCCAAGAAGAAATCTTCCACTAAGGGGGAAATGTCAAATCTAATGTTGTCTGGACAACTTTTCATCATCTAAAGCTTGTCTCAGCTGTGACTTTGGATTAGCTCTCTTTGCTGAGGCTTCTTATCTGTACACGTGGCCTCATGATCACCATCAGACAATGCTCTGTAGACAAGGAAATTCTGAATATAATGAGGGGGAAATGAGCATCCTCCGCAGAGGTGACAAGCTCCTTCTCCCCACCGCCATCTCCAGTGAAGCTCAGGAGACACTCCTGGATTTCCAGGGTTCTTCCATTACTTTTCAGGCTGCATATAAGCATCTAACTGCTCTTCTCTGTGGAAGTATAACTCATGCAGCTGGGTCAATGTCAGTAGGGTTCTTGTGGAGAAAGGAGGGCAGACCTTCTAGGAATGTCCCTAAGACCCTGATGCTGAGATCTCTGGATGGGGTTGAGACAGCAAGAACAAACTTCTTTTTATGGAAGTCCTGATGGAGAATATGTCTCAGAAATCTAATCTTGTTCAACTGAACAGGAGAATGAATTACATGAGGTCTCTCAGTCCCTAATAGCCAGTTGTGACATCCTTGGGCAGGGATATTCCTCAGTGACTTCCAGAGAATGTCTAATCTCATTCCTGGGGAAATGATGGGCTCTCTCTCTCTCTCATTCTTTTTTTTTTTCTCTCATTCTTGTAGTAAGACCCCAAAACCCACTTGGACCAACTCTTCTTCAGATGGCTTCATAGTGATTAGGCTCTTGTGCATATGGTCTCAAGCTAGGTCTTAGCAAAAAAGGACCACCTAGCAAAATGCTGCTCCTGGACCTCAGCCCCAGGGCCAGGGAAAGAGGCAAGATTGATACAGAACCTAGATGGTGGCAGGTCACAAAGGCTGGTATATTGGAATGTTGGGGGAAGGGAAAGTTATGGTATTAAAGACCTCAAGCTGAGATTAGAATGCCACCAAACCATCTTCCACATTTTAGCAGGATTCTTCCCCACATTGTTTGGAAAGCCAAGTCCATCTTTCAGCTAATCACTCACCCATAGGGCTACATTAGTCCACAATTCCCACTTGTTTGCATCTAGAATATTGTTTTTCCAAACAAAAGTATCACTTTTCCTTATTTTTGTCTCTCAACTTACTCTTTCTATGAGACCAGTTTTATTAAATGAAATATGTTCTTCTTGACTCCCCCCCGTCCCTCAATGCCTCATCTAATCCATCAGCAAATTCTACCAGCTTTACCTTCAAAATATATGCAGAATCTGATTACACCTTTACCTCCACTGCACAAACCCTGACCTAAACTGCAAGCATCTCTCATGGGAAGCTAATGTCCCTGGATCCATCCTTGCCTCATTATAATCTATTCTGTATGTAATCTCACATCATATCATATCACCTCTCTACTAGCTTTCCAGCACATGCAAAGTAAAAGGCAAGGACCTCATTGTGACATTTTGTGATCTCGTCTGAGCTAACTTTCCAACCTCACCCAGAATGCCTAGCTTATTCCACACCAGCCACACTGACTTCCAGCTTCACTCCCAACTTGGGAAATTTAACCTGTTCCTTCAGCCAGCAATGCTCTTCTCCTACCATTCATTCAGTTCCCTTCCTCACTTCATTTTGGTCTCTTTTCAAGTGTCCTTTATCAGAGAAGCTTTCCATAACTATTTAATTTGACTCCCCGTTCTCCTCACCTTGCTGACTTTTCTGCATAGAAGCTGACACCCCCACAAGAATGTAACCTCATTAGTGCAAGGATTTTTACAGTTTACTTCACTGTTATATCTTCAGTGGCTAGAACAATGCCTGGTAGGTAGTATATACTCAATAAATACATGTTAAATGAAAGAATAAAATCAGTGAAATAAAACTTCTTGCATATTTGGAAGGTGATAAGAGTAACTACGAACTTCCAGAGATAAACATTTTCTTTAAAGGGAGAACATGAAGATTTTATCCCTGTATGCCTTTTACTGAGCTTAGATACATGTGAATGTTTGGGGCCATTGAAGAAGAGTTCCCCAGTCCTCAAACTTCCTTTTTCCCTTTCCTATATATGGTCTATGTATTCCAGGCAAACTCTGAGCATACCCTTCTGGAATTCTCACTGTGGGCTATAAGGGCAATGAGCTCCTTAAGTACTTGGGCAGCTGTCTGGGAGAGAGAATTTAGGGGGACTTGGTTGTTAAGCCAGGTGCTGGCACCATTACCCTTAGCACCAATGCCACCAAGGTTTTTGACAGGTGTTTGATTCAAGTTTGACTGTTCATCTAATTGAGAACCCTCATTCTTAAAGGTTACTGTGCCCTATATTCTTCAGAAGACTTCATTAAGGACCCATATTTAGTGGTTCTTTGCTATGTGGAAGAGCACATGATCAGGTTTCTGACATCCCCCTTTGATTTCCCTTGAATCCACAGGAGGGGCGTGGGGAGGGAGGCTCTCAAATTGTATACATAATTGTCTCCTTTGCAAGATAATGCTCTCAGCCATACCTTAAAGTTCCAGAGCTGGATATTAATTGTTCACATACTTCACCTATCAAAAGTCTGTTGTAACCAATGGAATATACATATTTGTAAGTGGACTGACAAGGGTTGAAATTACCATAAAGCACCAGGAGCAAGAAATAAGCTAATTAGCCTTCACAGAATTAAACATGTGATCCCTTGCTCTACCAAGTACAGGTGCTTTGCATAGGATCATATAACTGGCCCAGGTAGAGTTGAAAAAATAATGACAACCTAGTCTGATGTAGAACTTCCACATTATGCTGTTTTCTAAATTATATGTTTCTCATTCTAATTAATGATGTTTATTTATGCCTTTATCTATTGATACAGTTTATAACAAAAGAATCCAAAATAGCTGATAAGGAGACATACTATAAAGCAAAATAAAATACATAAAATGTGGGGAAATGGGCCAAAGGAAAATAAAGTAGGGAAAAGATGTGTCTAGAAGTAAGGATCATAGACAAAATTCATGTTTTGAGCTCTTATATACTAACAAGAAGCTAATCACAAGTTTGATTTCAAGCTTCCCATAGCCAGTTTGAGATAGACACACTATCAGTTTTATGCTTTGCATTGTCCATAAGGTAAAAATAAATGAGTTATCCAGAAGTATTTAGGTGACAATACTGAATAAACTCTCCCAAGTGTCCTCTTAGGTAGAACACAGTAATATAAGGATTAACATACTCAACAGCATCCTCCATTGCTCATTGTAGAGAGGGCACAATGGGGTGGAATGACCCACAGGGCAAGGAGTTTTTACCCCATGGGTAGGAAAAGGAAGATGCTCAGCAGTACAGTGACCCTCCTTATCTATTTTTGTCTTCCAGCTGGGATTTAAAAAAAAAAAAAATCTTCCCCATGTCTGACACTGGAATAAAAAACTGCTTTTTACTAATGTAGCCCTTTGTTCATGAAGCTAGGTTACAAATAGTTTTGCTCTAGGCTCCAGGATTGTGCTGAGAATCCTTTGTATTAAACAGAGGGGAAGATGTGTTAGCGAATTATTGGCCAGGGAAGCCTCATAGCACAGGGTAAAGAAATGAGCTATCCAAGGTGCTGGAGTCTATCACTAAAAATGGAATTTTCGTGCCCCATTCTCTTCACTTCAATTCAATAGACATTTATTGAAAACCTAATATGTGTTAGGAACTATTAAGCTAATGCCATGAAGATTAATAAAACCTTGTCCTTGCTATCAAATAGGTCATAATCAGCAGGCAGAGAGGTAGACTCACTATCCAGGGCCAGTCAACTCTTAAGGATACTCTGGCAGCAAAGTGAAAGGGTCTCTAACCCAGCCTAGAGAGATCAGAAAGAACAACCCAGAGGAGGAAATCCATGAACTGACTCTTGGAGAATATTTCCATTATTGCTGCCCCCAACCCACAAGAGGTAGTATGAGAAAAGTGTATGAGCATGTACATATGAGTGGCATTTAAGGGTCTGTGGAGTACATGCTAGAGGGAGATGATGCTGTAAACCCAGGGAACAGCATATGCAAAAGCAAGCAAGTATGAAACTGCAAGAAAATTGGTATATTGCTGAAACCTATGGTTAGAGACAAGAAGATGAAGGAGCTTCATTTGGAGAAGCACCCAGAGGCCAAATCATGAAAGACGCTTGGACTTTTTCTATAAGCAGCAAGGAGTTGCTGAGGTGGACATGACCATATTTGCATTCTCTATTACCCTTGAAGTGCTGTGGAGGAAGGATTAGAGTTGGCAGCCAGTGGGGTAGGGGGAGAGTGAAGACCTGGAGACTCACTAGGTTGCTGCAGTGCGCTATGAGAAAGGATGGAGACCTGAAATAGGGCAATAACAGTTGGAAAGAGGGGAAAGGGATGGTTTGAGAATCCCTGAAGGAAATATTAACAGAACTTTGTAATCTATTGGGTGAGGGGTGAGGGATAAAAGTCTAAGATATTTCTCCTATTTCTAAAGGGTGATGATGCATCAAGGGGAGCCTGGAAGAGAAGCCTATGCATATTTCTGACCCTTCACCTATAAATGGGCCACTTTTTAGATAGATGTTAACCCCTCATGCCCCAATTCTATAATTACTATCAACATCCTGGAGATATGCTCTAGGTTGTGATAGGAATTATCTTCCACTACATCAGCCTCTAGTTAGAAGGCAGTGTTATGAGTGGGAAGTGTTTGGAGGTAAGTATCAGGAGTTCATGGCCTCTCCCAGTCTATTGCCGAGTAACAGTAATATTGGTCACCAACTCCCTGTGCCTCAGTTTTCTCATATGTACAAAGGATGTTTGACAAGCCCTGTCTACCCATCTCACAGTCAGTGTAAAAACTAAACACAGTACAGTTGGCCCTTGAACAGCACAGGGGTTAGGGGCAATCCGTCATGCAACTGAAAATTCATGTGTAACTTTTGACTCCCTGAAAACCTACCTACTAATAGCCTACTTTGATGAGAAGCTTTACTGATAACATAAGTGGTTGATTAACACATATTTTGTATGGTATATCTATTATATACTGTACGATAATAAAGTAAGGTAGAGGGAAAAATGTTATGAAGAAAATCATAAGGAAGAAATACATTTACAGTACTGTACATCATTTATTTAAAAAATCCAAGTATAAGTGGACCTGCACAGTTCAAACCCTTGTTGTTCAAGGGTCAACTGTACTTTATTGGACAATGTTTTTAAAATATGTATAGGATGCAAAGGTAAGACACTGTTGTTATTATTATAGGAGGGGAAAACGAAACAAAGGATGGTGAGATGCAACAACAGTTCTGCAGAGCCCAGAGAACTTTTTAATCATTTCCCTCCTTCTTTTCATTTTCTTTTCAGTACACAATGAAAAATACATACAAATATGGCCACAGAAGTGCTGCCAAATTCAATACTCATAATATCTATTCAATATTCAGCAATACACATGCAATATTGCAGATGGTTGTGGGATGTGATGGTCTCTTTCCAATAGTTCCAAAGGGGAAAACAAAATGTTATAAGACAACAGCCAGTCATTTGATGCATCCTGATTGTTTAAATGATATGAGAGTCAGCAATCATGTGCAAATTAAAACATAATTATGCACACAGACCACCCAGGATTAAGTAACATTGCACAGATGCATGCTAAATTACTAAACACCCTTTGAAATAAATGGTGGCCATCATTTGCTATTTTCCCAAGAATGTTATTACTAAAAAAGTCAAAGTACAGAAATATGTATTGCCTAGCGAATTAATAGTATGCATGTTATAAGAGATGGTTACCACAAATTGGGGGATGTGTTAGCAACAAAGTAGTCACATTACTCCACAGGGTCAAGAAACAGTTTATGTAAACGTGCAGCAATAGAAATAGACACATTGCCCAACAACATGCCATTCCTCCCTTGACGATACAGATTATTTAGCTTTGAGGTGTTTGGTCACAGTTTATTGCAGACCCAATCGGTGCCATCTCATCATAATCCTCAAATACAATCAAGTATGCACTCTCTAATTCTGATGTGAGCTATATCACACCTCAGTCCAACCAGATCATGGCTGTGGGCAGAAGGGTCAAGAACATGGTGGTGGTGGACTTATTGGTCCAACAACTGGAAGAAGAAGGAGGACAGACAGTGTGAGAATATATATTATGTAGACCAGTGGTCATTGTTACCATTCCTCTGCACCCCCCACCCTGTTCCACAAAGCTGGGCAGTTCCAACAGAAAGATGACCCTAATGGCAATGTCCTGGCCCTGAGATCTGTCTGCTTTTCCATGTAACCCCTGAAACTAGACTACTCTCCATCATCTCTGTCTTCCCTCACCTGTCATAGGGCCAGGCACATGATAAATACTCAATGCATGCTTGCTAAATACAGGAAATCTTTAGACAAGTAGAAGCCATTTTCTGGTGTTCAAGTGTCCTTGCACATTAGGATTTTTTACTGAAATCCAGGAACCACTGAGTAAGTTACACTTCTACTTTCTGTGTCAGATGCCTTATTTATTTACAGAGGAGGGAGAAAGTATGTGAAACCTGTCTGTTCGCTCACTTTATATTTATAAACTTCTATTCTTTATATGATTTATGTTCTTTTGCTTCTTTCATTGTCTTAGGAATGAGCTATTAGTCAATGGTGAAGTGAAAAAATTAGCGAGTATTTACTGAGTGCTAAATGGGTGTAAAGCTCTGTGTTAAGTACAATTGAACGGTTTTTTAAAAATTACAATTCCAGCTGAGAAGGTTAAGGGGTATAAATGAAGTAATTTGAAAACAATAATAAAATGGCATGTGTTTGTAAATAAGCATAAAATTAATATATAACTTATATACTGTTTACTTTGAAACCTATTCTAATCAACATATAATAAAGCACATATATGCAGAAAACAATTAAAAACAGGTCAACACCAAGAAAATGAAACAGAAAGATAATTGTGCTCCCAATTTGGAAACACGTGATTGCTGCCACCAGCACAAAGGCAGGCCTTTAAGATTCCCAGCAGCCAAGGCAAAAATGGAAAGGGAGCATTATGAGGTCTAGACTCTTCGTGATCACTTAAGAGGAAATATTCTCGAGCCAAGAAAAGCAAACATTTTCCTGGTACTAAATTCTAAGAGGAATTTATAATGTGGATCATTGTATCAGGAACATTGAACAACATAACAGACATATCTTCCACAACAGTTTTTAGAGAAAATGTAGAAATGTTCCTCATTTGGCTGATTCTTAAAATGGCCTTCCATAAAAGTCATGGGCATGAGAATCAACACGACTCAGTGAAGATATTTCTGCAGGGAATGAAGTTAATGTGGTCCAGGAATATAGCTTTCTGAACAACCCAACAAGAGTTAGGGAGAGAACTTAATAAACAGTAAGCAATAACTGACATATACGTTGGTCTAACTTAAAATTTATCAGTTATTTCAGCTAAGCTTTTGTCTGGAACTAAAAAGCAGTTGCTTTACTGCTGAATACTGGCAAATACTAGAATGCTGAATGAAGAGAGAGTTGTATGCTTTAGATATCAGATAGACACGACAAAGCTGATAATTTTGTTACCTAAGTTAAGAAGCCTGACCATTATTCTTGCCTGGACTAGAGGCCACAAGAAGGGCTTTGGACGGGGTCGAATTTTTCCTAATTCCTGGGTGCCAAGGCAAGAAAGTGAATTTTGGTAGTATATTAAATGGTGAACATGTTGGGGGCAGCAAGGTAAAATAAAGGTATTCTCGTCGAGTACAATTACACGATCTAAGACTCGCCTACAGTTTCCCCCTCTTGCCCCATAACTCAGGTCTCTTTGTAGACCCCACAGCCACTAAAGAGGCTCCCATCTGACTCAGGTAGTTATTTTGGCAAAATGTTACTCAAGACAGACGGCAGGCTTTGCATGTGGGTTTGACGGCACTGACTGGGTCACTTTTAATGAGAAAGAAATCACATAAATAGTGCTGGTGTTATGTGTAGGCAGAGCACCAAGCTGCCAAGACAGCATAATGTGCTAGGGAAACAGGTGCAGAGCCAGGTAAAATTCTTGTTGCAAGTAACTTTTCCAAGCACAAGCACTCATTATAAAGCCTCCAGCTCCACCATGAGAGACTTACTTTTGGGGCTTCTCATGTTTAAGAGGTTGTGATTGAGATAGAAGGGAGAGACAGTAGAATCTTAATCCTTGACCAAACACTGATAGAACCAGATATATAGATAGATATAACCTGGCCCGGAGATCACAAGCTGACTATCTTGCAGGACAAATTCAGCCTGCAGATATGTTTGTGTGGCTTGAACAGTGGTTTGGAAAATGGGATTTCCACATAAAATTCACATTTTTTAGTTTTCTTAAAATAAATTGGAAGTTCTGGCAACACCAGGCTCACACTACCTATGGCAGCAATCAGCTGGAGCAAAATAGTTTCCACCCTATAGTCATAGCAGGTTTTATGCACTTTGTTCCAGTCCCCACCACTCCCTCTTGTCTGCTGCCAGGCCTGTTTCACCCATTTATATGACCTGATTTTTCCTGGGGCCTTTTGAGTTTTTAATCCCTCAGGATTTAATACCCTCAATTTATGTCCCAAAGAGGGGAAGGGATTTGCTCAAGGTTGGACATCTGGTTAGTGTCTGAGCCAGAGGTGACCCCATCTTCTCCAGCTCCCTGTTCTCCCCATTGAAGATCTAAGCCCTCAGCAGGCAGGATGGGATGGGTACCAGTGGAGGTCAGCCCCTGATCAGGGAAGAGGAGTCAGGAAATCACCAAAGATAAGCTTTGCTCAGTTCACACTGTTTTGCCCCAGGCTGGCTCTGCCTGCAATAATATTTTTACAGCATCCTCCAGAAAAATCAATTTGTTTAAAATAGCAACTGATTTTGCCCTGGGTGAAAATGTTTGGCATATGCAAAAAAGGGAGCGCTGTGTTTTCTTTAAAGCTCTTCCTAACCTATGAACAAGTGGAATTGTTCACCGTACATATAAAAAAATCGCTCAAGTGTATTTTCCTGGGAGAGAGACAGATTTAAAATTTAAGAATGTAGGTTTTTATCTAATTCTGTAAGAGCCTTTCTTTCAGTCACATAATGCCTTTCTTTGTTATAATATTCAAAAATATGCTTGTCACTATTTTGTGTTAAAAAAAAAAGTTCATGGTCTAGAGCTCTTTTAGGAGAAAGAAGCAAAGTAAAGGAAGAGGGAGATGTTGGAGTAAATGGTTTTGCCTAGATGAAAAAAAAATCACAGGCAGAACATTTCCAAGTTGCTAAACACCAGAAGGAGATAACAATGTATGAAGTGCCAATTACAATGGTAACAATAAAGAAAATGGTCCTAAAGCAGTCCTGACAGTACTTTGGAAAGCCTCAGGTCCTAGGCAGACAGGAGTCCTCCGATGCTCAGGGGTTCTTGGCAGGGAGACCTTCCTTACCTGGAAGCTCTGTGATCCCAAGTGTGTAGATCAGGAATGAGGAGCCCTGGGGTAGCCCCCAAGAGAAAGTACCAGTCACATCAGTCCTTTTCTTCTATGCCAATAAGCTGGATCTTTTCCAAGGCAGAACCCCTGGTTTTCCAATCTTTTCCGCTTCTGTCCCTGGCAGACCCCCTCCCCAACTGTGTGCAGTGCAGATGGCGTGAGTAGTCAGCTTCTGCTCACCTGGTTCCCCCTTTCAGAATGCCCTTCCCCTCCACCTTTAGCCAAAATCCCAGCAAGTTCTCTTCTCCATGAGTCCATCTCTGATCCCTGGTGCTCTCCGCCCACTGGAATTATATTTAACTTTCCCTCCTGCTAGCTGTTGCTTGTAATTCCTTCCTCGCACTTATTTTGCTCTGCCTGGTTTTACTCTCACTGTAACTTGATGGTGAGTTCCCTGAGACCTGGAACAGTGACTTAGCTACGTTTGTACCTTCCCACTTTCAGAGTTTTTGTCTATAGTAAGCCCTCAATAGATGCTTAATGAATTTAGGGCTCCTCTTGTTAAAGAAATTAGCTGCTTTGCTGGGCAAGGAGTGATACCAGCGAGGCAGGATGTAAGTCAGTCATAGGAACACAGTCTTGGGTCACTCAGTCAGTTTCCCACAGCCCAAAGGGACTCTCTCACCCACACACCAGCCCCTCACTCCACCATCATATGGCAGCAGATGGCTTGGCATCCTAAGAAGACAGAGATGGCCCAATTTCAGTTCTCACCATTGCAAATTGTCCCCGTTTCTTTCTCCATCTCTGAGAAGGGAGTGCTCCTGTCTTTGATGGCTTACTCCTCAGTCCTGTCTCCCCATCACCCATCAGCTGCTCCTTCTCCCACTTGCCTGTTCAACTGTCCCTGCCCAGTGGCCCTTCTCCTTGTGGTGCCAGTGAAGTCAGTCTTGGTCCACAGCAAAACAATCCTTCCCTTCCTTAAAGCCACCATCCTCTGAGCTCCTCTGCCCACCTGTGGAACCTGTGCCACCCTTGATTCTCCCATCTCAGTAGACATGTCATCATCTACCCAGTCACTCGGCCAAAAACCTCAGGTTCATCCTTGATTTCTCCCTTTCCTTCACTCCCGGTGCAAGTCCCACGCGTGGCCATCCTTGTCAGCTCTGCTTGACACCTTGTCACGTTTCTCCTCCTCATCTGCCTGTGGCAGTGCAGTGGCGGCTACTCTTACCCCATGACCAACACCTCGTCCCATCACCGAGGGATGGTAAAGCATGCTTGGGCCATGTTCCTCCCTGCCAGACGCCCTCCCATGGTTCCTGGTCATCCCAGGACAAACCCAGGCTCCCCCTGGTCAGGCCTCCCTGCCCCCCTGTGCACTCCCTTCCCTCCGGCTTTCCCTTGAGTGCGCCCATCACCTCTTCGTCTCCAGGTTTTTTCCTTGCTGTTCCTTCTACCCCAGAAGCTCTTTCTCATGCTTTCCCTCTGCCTTCAGGTCAGCTTAATCCAGATAATGTTTCTATTAACTACTTCTTAAAGATTGGTATCAGAATGAGAAATATAGTCAGTGGTACTGTAATAGCATTGCATGGTGACAGATGGTAGCTACACTTGCGGGGAGCACAGCATGACATATAGAGTTGTCAAATCACCATGTTGTACACCTGAAACTGATATAACATTGTGTGTCAACTAGACTTCAACTACAAAGAAAAAGAAAAAAATAAAGATTGATATCAAAATGAAAGCACAAAATTTTAAAAGTCCCTAGGGTTCTGTTGATCTCAGCTTGAGAAGCACTGTTTTGAAGGATTTCTGCTTGCTTATATGCTTTGCTCTATTTATTTTTAACACTAATTTTTTATAATCTTAACACATGCTAATTGAGGAAATCATAAAATCTGGATTATTGAGTTGGTCCCCTCATAAGGGAGTACTTTGATGGGACTGCAGGGTCTGTGTTTGTATTATTGTTTACAATAACCTTGGCAACAAGTTGGGCTGGATTAATGGACAGAGGCTAATAAGAAACTAACAGTGGGGACAACACAGCAACTACCTCCCCACCTTATTACTAACCCTCCTCTCCCTCATAGCTGTCTTCCCCCATCTCATTACTAACCCTCCCCCACCTCATTGCTGCCCTCCCCATCTTATTACTAACCCCTCCCTCATCTCATTACTAACCCTCTCCCCTCTTTACTAACTCCTCTTCCAGCACTACATTCACAAGGACTGGGGCTAGGCTCTTGGAAGCAAGAGCTGTTGGAACAGAGCCTTGCTCAGGCAGAGAGCTCAGCATATTCTCTGAGGGGGAGGGTTACCTTGGGCTGAAGGAAGAAATGGGTGGCAAACCTGGAGGATCAAACCCAGAGAGGAACATAGAGGCTTTTTGCCCTAAGCTGAATGAATGAATGCATGAATGGATGTGAAGGAGGGAAATTCAGGCACATTGGAGATTTTTTTAAAATAATATAATAATATTAGGACTATGTTTTAATAAAATTAAAAAACACATAAAATGGATAAACTTTAAAATATATAAAATCTAGTATTTATAACAGGTATTGAAAGGGTAATTAAAGAACTCTTTCCAAAGAATCTTAGGCCTGGTCATTTATACAGTTACGTTCTGGTAAGTATTCAAGCAACAGATAAACTTTACCTCATATAAGTTGTTCCAGAAAATATAAAAAGAAAAATGCTTAACTCATTTCATGAGGCTACTATTACCATAAGCCTAGAACTGGATAAAGTAAGGCAATAACAAAAATCACAGGATCATTTCACTTCTACGCATGGAAACAAAAATTCTAGATAAAATATTAACTCACTGAAACAATACTGAATTGAAACAATTAAAAGATTACACAGTCAAGAAAGATTAATGCCAGGAAAGAAAGGGTAGTTTAACATCCGAAATTTATTCTAACACTATATTCACATAGAGATTATATTATTATTTTACTATATTCAGAAAAGGTGTTTAATGAAGTACAAACCTATATAGAAATAACTTTCGAAAACTAAGAATAGAACTTTCTTAACCTGATAAAGGCGATATTCTAAAAATCCAGAGCAAACCTCATACCTTTAGGCTAATAGATTAAAAAACATGAGAATATAATTGCCACTTTGAGTTGGTAACACATATTTTTTTAAAAATAAGATTTAAAAAGCACAAGCAACGAAGTAAAAAATTAATAGCTTTAAATACCACAAAATGAAAGATTTCTATTCAATGGTGACCACATAGACAAAATTCACAAAGTTAATAGATAAGTCATAAACTTGGAGGTGATATCTCAGCGTATTAAAAAAACAACAGTAAGAAATTGGTATCTATGGGGCACCTGGGTGGCTCAGTCAGTTAAGCGGCTGCCTTCAGCTCAGGTCATGGTCCCAGGGTCCTGGGATCGAGCCCCGCATCAGGCTCCCTGCTCAGCGGGAAGCCTGCTTCTCCCTCTCCCACTCCCCCTGCTTGTGTTTCCTCTCTTGCTGTGTCTCTCTCTGTCAGATAAATAAATAAAATATTTAAAAAAAAAAAAGAAAGAAAGAAATTGGTATCTATGATATAAAAGGATCCTATAAATCAACAAGAAAGGAAACCTAATAGAAAAGTGGGCAAAAGTTATGGGTAGAAAATTCATAGCAGAGGGCGCCTGGGTGGCTCAGTTGGTTAAGCGACTGCCTTCGGCTCAGGTCATGATCCTGGAGTCCCAGGATCGAGTCCTGCATCGGGCTTCCTGCTCAGCAGGGAGTCTGCTTCTCCCTCAGACCCTCCCCCCTCTCATGTGCTCTCTTTCTCATTCTCTCTCTCTCAAATAAATAAAGAAAATCTTTAAAAAAAAAAAAAAAGAAAATTCATAGCAGAGAAAAGCAAACTGGCTAACAAATATTTGAAGAGATGGTCAACTCATTTGTTCATTGGAAAAAATGCCAATTAAAACAATGTATAGGAACGCCTGGGTGGCTCAGTCGGTTAAGCTTCTGCCTTCAGCTCAGGTCGTGATCCCGGAGCCCTGGAATCGAGCCCTGCATCGGCCTCCCTGCTCCCTCTCTCCTCTCTCTCTCAAATAAATAAATAAAATCTTAAAACAAAAAAACAATGTGTAATATGTTACGCCTATCCAAGTGACAAACACGTTAAAGTCAGACACTCTCAAGGCTTGGTGAGAGAGTGAGAAGAGGAAACCAGCATAGTCTTGTTGGAGCATAGCAACTCTGGAGAACAATCTTATTAAAGTTATCTATGCACAGGTATTTTATAACCAGCAGTCCCATGCCCAAAGACACGCTCTAGAGAAACTTTGACACAAATAGATGAGGAGATTTGTGCAGCTTTATTTGTGGCAGCAGGAAACGGGAGGCAATCTAGGTGTGCTCAGTCTAAGTAGCCGATGAAAATGCAGCCAATCAACGTACAGCGTGACGCTATGCAGTTAGACGCAATATTCAGAAATTCGCTCAGCAAAGTGAGTCATTCATAAAAACATGGCAACAAATGAAAAAGGTCAGAAACAGGATGAAGTATATTGCTCAACATCATTTACATAAATTAAAACCAAACCACAAAACAATACTATACATTTTATAAACAAAAAAAACAGATGTCCAAGGACACATACCACACACACTCAAGGCGGGGCTTATAGAGATGGGAGGGGCCCGGGGAAGCAGAGGAATGAAAGAGAAGAATAAAATGGAGCAATACAAGAAAGGGGCCTCATCCTGACAAATTATGATAGTTTGCCATGATTTCAATAATGTAATTAATTCAGCTTTTTGTGTCTTGGGTTTACAGGAGAAAAAAAAACAAGCGGTGGAAACACTGGGTTATTTTATAGTGCATACGGATATCTTAAAGTCAAAAGGATCGGCAGTGTTACTCAGTAACCAAGTAATACTTGGTATTCACTTTGTAAGCAGACATTTGTTCTGAGCAAAACAACAGCAAATCATATGAAATTGATGTGATTCATTTAAAGGTGAGTTTTTAAATGTTTTAATTTAATTTATAAATTTATTTTAATTTTATAATTAATGTAAGATTTCCAAGTGTTGAGAATGTATACTTAGTTTTATGTTTACATAAGTTTAAATTTAAGCACCATTATAATAAAAGTTATTTGGGGCGCCTGGGTGGCTCAGTTGGTTAAGCGACTGCCTTCGGCTCAGGTCATGATCCTGGAGTCCCTGGATCGAGTCCCGCATCGGGCTCCCTGCTCAGCAGGGAGCCTGCTTCTCCCTCTGACGCTCCCCCCCTCTCATGTGCTCTCTCTCATTCTGTCTCAAATAAATAAATAAAATCTTTAAAAAATAATAATAATAATAATAAAAGGTATTTGACATTAGAGTCCTTGAGAATATTTTTCTCTACAAGAGAGTATTTTTCTCTTTACTCTAGTATGGGAGCCCACTTGAGGGTTATGTCTGTTGGCCACCTCAAGAGACTTGAGTCTTATCTTAAGGCACAATGGTTTGGTGCCCCAACACATCTAGATATTATTTTTGCTCCTCCCCTAACTATTTTAGAGCATTTCTGTGAATTCCCCAAATCCTCCTTGCTTATTGCCTTTCATGGCCCTGAGGCCCCCGACTCCCCTTTGGTGTGTACATATAAGAGATGTTTTAAAATGAGACTTTTCAAGAGCAAGATGTTGATTTTAGCTACAGAAAGTCCTAGCTGTTTGGAAAGCCTCTCAGAGTGGATTTGCCACGGATAATATAAAGAATGCATGAATGCAGAAAAAGGTGAACCCTACTCTATCTTGGAGAGAAGTGGCCTGCATAAACCAGATCAGAATGCTGTGCTCTGATGCTGACTTGAGGGGTCACTGTGCTCTCTCCTATCCAGTCTCTTTATGGGGACCACAAGTTTCCAGTCACAGCAGTGAGGACCATGTCACCCTCTATGTATCACAAGGTTTTTGAAAAAGTGGACTATTTCCCTCCTCCACATTGAGTGCCTCTGTCAAAGTTCTTGCCTCCATCTGTCGACCCTTTTAAGATTGATCTCAATAAATCTCTTCCACCATTTCCAATAGACTAATTCTTCTTCCACTGACCTCTGTGTTGATGCTGACGACTGACTTGGGGTTATGGTGCACTGGGATTGTCAGTTATAACACTCTGCAGCACAGGGTGGTGGCTTGCCTACTGCTCAGTCCATGCATGGCATAGTACCTGATAGGCAACCTGCACCCCACGAATGTCCTATGAGGTAGGTCAGAAGCACAATGCTCTATCTTCTAGACCTGCCCTATTATATCTCTTCTCCTTTCAGAAAATTAATTCCTTATTTGGGCTCCATAATTTTTATTAACTCACCCTATGTCCAACCCCAGGACAAAAAAATACATATTTCCTTTAATTTTCCCAAAAAGCCTCTAGGGCAGGTATATTATCCCATTTTGCAAATAAACTGAGGCTCAGAGAGGCTATAAAACTGTTGCCAGGACAATAATAGACAAGAGCTGGGATTCAAATTCAGATCGGCCTAATTCTTAACTCCTTTCTCTCACCTCCACGTTGGGCTGCCCTCAAAATAGAATGAGCCGATGAGTAGAGGAAATCCTCATTATCACACTTCCTCTCAAGGAGGATGGGACGTGCGTGCACACGTGCTTTGGAAACTGTGAAGAACTATTTGCAATTTAACTGTTGTCATGAGTATTGTTGCTGCTTCTCTCACCGCTGTTAGCAAAGAGCCAGCTGTGACCTTACATGAGTGAACTGCTCCAGTCATTCGCCAAGCGGGGGCAGCTCAGGCATTCCACCTCACCAGTGCCCTCGCCAATGAGGGCAAAGGAACAGGGAGGGCTAGGAGACATTTGTCAACCTTTGGCTCTGAGCTGTCATTAAAAAGTACCATGAGGAAGCTCATTAGAGCTGGCTGGGGAAATGGTATGGGGTGCCAGCTCAGGGCTGCTGTGTGGGGGGTTGCAATTTTTGTTCAAGCCCCAAGGATCAAGGGTGCTGGAATCCAGCCAGTGCTCTGTTCACTAAGCCATGCATCCTGTGCAGGATGGTGACCTCCAAGGGAAAGAGAGAGAATCACCCTAAAGCATTGAGCCATCGGTCTATCTGTCAGACAGGGCGTGTTTTTAAAAATCTGTCCTTGTAGGGGGAAGGAGGAGGAGGGTTAGGCTGTGTGTGTGTGTGTGTGTGTGTGTGTGTGTGTGTGTATCTTTTTCTAATTTGTCCCAGGCCTCCGGCAGCTTGCCAAGCCTTATGCCAGCCCTACACCAACCCTGACGAACCACACAGACCAGCGATGACCTCGCCTGCATGGTGAGACAGGCAGGAGACCCTCTGCCAGCTAATGGTGGCCATCAGCTGTCAGATAAGAATATTTTTCAGCTCCTGCTGGCTGGAGCTTGGGCCTAGAAAAATCTCCTAGCTCCATTAACTCAGCCACCTGAGAGTCCAGCTCCAGGTTAGAGTTAAGTCCTGAAATCAGAGCCACTGGTTGGGACCCTGTATTCACTGAGGAGCTCTGCTCAGGCATATACCTGAATGGGCTCTGAGCTGACTCACTCCACTGCCTGCCCTCCTTCCTATCCCAATTAGCCCAGCCTGGGGGTGGCAGTATCACTGGAGGAGGTGTGACTCGTCCCTGTACCGTGCCAGCTTATCAGAGCAGAGCTGTCGGTCATGTCAGCCTTCGGCTGGAGCTGGCAGAGGCAAGGAGTCGAAGACCCCGTGAGCAGGAGGCGTTTGCAGGTGGGGGGGTATGTGGCTGTATTTGTGTGAGCCTGAAGTGTGCGCGTGGTGCGAGCATGTGATTGTGTGTAAAAGGATGTGAAGTGGCTACATATTAATATGATTGTAGGTGAGAATATATGTGTGGTTGTTCGTTTGTTGTATGTTTTTTGTAGGCAGCTGTGCGCACTGAGTGCAAGATGAGACAGAGAGACAGAACATGTGAGGAAGGAGGGAAAGAGGAGGATGCAGAAGGTAAGGAGGTGCAGGGAAGGAAGAAGAGAAGATGCAGGTGGAAGGGATGGGGTGATTAAGGGAGAAGAGACTGTCTTTTAGGGGTGGCTGGTTCTCAGAAGCAAAGGGCTGGAACGTTCTTTCCCAGATGAACATTCTGAGGTCCTTACTAATATCCCAAGTTAATGAGGGGTTGGAGGGAAGCAAAAGCTACAGTCAAGCAATGGCCTCCTCTCAGGCGCCCCAGCATCATGCGGATTACTGACACTCGAAGACTGGGCCACAAGCCCCCAGGGCTCAGAGGTCCCAGCTCTTGGGCTCTGGCTCTCATCCGATGCCCCTGCACCTCTAGGTTTGGAGCCAAGGCTGCTACACTCTTGCTCCCCAAACAGTCAGGTCAAGAGCCCCTCAGGTGGAGGGACCCAGCTCCCGACAGCTTGCCTCTGCCCCTCCAGGCCCAGGGTCTCAGCCGTCATGGGGTCGGGGCCAGCACAGTGCAGCAGGGAGATGCTGCTTCCCTCTGCCCGACAACAGAGGAGAACTGAGGGTGCAGAGCAGTTAAGCAGGTTTACCAGAAGCCCTTTTCTCCTCCATCATCCCTGAGTACAGGGAGGGATAGAGGGTTTGGATTTCAGGTTCTCAGTAGGGAAACCAGCCCTGGGGTCAGTGAGTCTGCTCTGTGCTCTGTGTGCTCTGTGTGCTCTGTGTGGAATGCCAGGAGGCCCAGGGAACCTGTGCTGAGGACAAAGTAGAGCCCCATCCCTGTCCACCCCACCGGTGGTGCACCTGCTAAATCAGGTGCTGCCAACACCTGGCCGGGAGCAGGATGTTCGTGTGGGGAAGTGCTGAGCAACTTGTGGAACCTTCTGCCAAATAAACATGACCTTCTCAAGGGTTGTCGGTGCCCGGAACTTTTTCGGAGCCAATGCCCTTCCTTTTCCTCCTCCTTCACTGGTTTACTTCATTCAAACCCTGCTTAGATCAGGCTGACTTTCTGCTAAACACATTTTCACCGATTCCTTGAAAGCAGAAGCTCACGAATAGGGGAACCTCTTTTCTCCAAAATTGATGTGAGGAGACAGAATTTCTCCTTCACTCTCCTGCCAATCATCGGAGACCATTTCAGGAAACAGCCCAGACTGGAGGGAGAGAGAGGGAAGAAACCCAGCGGGTCTAACACACTGACCATACACAAGATGCTCGCCTATGGTTTCAGGAAGTTTTTCCAGGTGTGCCTGAGCTGAGCTCGACCAGAGGAAGCTGGTAAGGTTCCGTGAGGGATTCTCAACCTGCTTGCATGCTGGGAGAGGGGGAGAAAAGGGTAGGGGGGTGGAAGCCATCTCTGCCTCTGCCCTCCTCCATTCCACTTTCAAAGATGCCAAGTACTGGCCCGGAAGTCCCAGCCTGTCAGAAAACCAATCCCCTGGGTCCAGCCTCAGCTGGGCAGAGCTGGTTAGAATCTGAGGTCAACCACTCATATTGGGAGAGCCAGACTGGCCAAGGACTGTGGCTTCCCTATGAAGCCCGGGGCTATGGCTCATCCAGATGGATGGAAGGAGCTAGGAGCCGGGGACAGAAGAGTGGGTCAGAATCCTACTGCAACAGATCCTCCCCAACTCACTGTGAATGGTAGGTAAGACCAAGGATGAGTGAATCCACCAGGGAAAGATGCTTTGGAGACCCTGTGTGCCAGTGAGGAGAGGGAAACCAGGATGAGACCCTCTTCCAGGCGAGGCACTCAGGTGCCCAGGCAGACTGCCCCATAGGCCCTACTGCATTCCCATTCGTTCATGTTTGACTCACCAATACCTACCTCCCCATCCCCAGGCTGATCCCTCCAAGAAAGCCAGTTGAGATCAGGAGGCTTCTGAATGTCAAGCCCTGCTTCTTCCATCTCCCTGTCTATCACGTGGCAGTGGTCCTTACCCTGCCTCTCTCATGGCAGTCACGTGAGGGCCGAAGGAGCTGAGCTATCATGGAATGGACATGCTTGTGGGGAAGGGATTCTGTTTATCAGAAAGACCCAGATGCCACAATGCAGAGGTTCAGACCACTGGGTAATAACTCAAGGAGGTAGCCAATGGGGGTTTGGCTAGAAAAAAATAAGCTGGACTTATACATAGAATCTTTTGGTAGCTTTTTTTCCCTTCATTATAACTCTTAATTTTTCTTTCACCGAGTTTTTCTGAATTTAATATTGGAGGGGGACCTGGGGTCCCTTCCTACTGAAAGAGGATGCTAGAAAATTGGTGAGTCCTGACCTGCATGCACAGTGTGTGCAGGACACCTGGCTTCTCCTCCTGACACCAATTCTAACCACCTGAGTGGCTGTGAACCAGCCTTGTCTCCTCTCTGGACTTGGTTTCCACATCTTTAAAGGTTTTTTAAAGGTGTGGAAGCACATGTGTGAGGCAGCACAACAAATCACTCACGACATGTATAATCGGTTCCTCCAGCAGAACCCATGCCCCCGGCACAGCTCCAGGGGCAGTCCCCGGGGACTTCGATCACCCTGAGCCCTGTGGGAAGGGCACCCCCCTCCCCCACCAACCAGCCGAGAGAGAATTCTACCAGGGATTGATCCCCTGAAGGTCACGGGCCGGTCATGTGACATTGAGCAAGTACTTTCCCCTTTCTGTGCTCCTCAGTCTCTGTCGGTGCAATGCTTGCAGACCTCCCAGACTTGTGTTGAGGAGGGTCAAGTGAGGATGGTTATGAAAGCCTTCAAAAGGCATGCACCTTCCACACAGGACAGGTGTCTGTTCATTCAGTGTTTATGGGAATCTCAACAATGCTCCGTATTTTCACAGACATTGGGAAGGGAATTGGAAGAGGGTGAGAAAGAACCCAGAGAACACAGCACCATGGGTTCCTGGGGCTCCTGTGAGGTTATGGGAGGGAAGGGCAAGCAGTGGGGTGTCGAGCCCGCAGCGAGCTCCCAGAGGTGGAAGGAGGGCACTCCCTCCTTGGCTGACTCTGCAGAAGCTTTCAGAAGAAACAGCACCAGTGGTGGGGAAAGGGAAGGAGGCTCCAGATGGTGTAGAACCTGGATGTGAGGGGTGTGCTCTCAGGAATGCATCGATGTCACTCAGCCCGCAGCTTGTCCACAAGACACTGAGCCATTTCCCTTCATGGCTGGGACATCTCCGAGTCAGGGTGTGCGTGGACATCTTCACAAAGAGTCTCTGGATTTGGGTGGCACCTCAAAACAGTCAGGGTTTTTTCCTTCCATTCTTTAGCCACATGGTCATTCCTCCAACTCGTACTCCCTGCATTCCTGCCAGCCGCCACCAGGCTTCATGGAGGGGAGCAGGGAAGCAGCCAGCCATAGGGATGGCAGTTCCCACATGTGACCTGGTGAGGCCATCCTCCTAGAGTCACAAGGCATGCGGGTGAAGAAGCGCCTCGGGCTTCCAGCCCCAGCTGACATCACATGGGACAGAGATGAGCCATTCCTGCCATCCCTGTCTGAATTCCTGACCACGGCACTCATGAGAAATAATAAAGTAGTACCTGTTTTAAGCAACCAAATTTTGGTGTAACAGGTAATGAAAGAGGTGCTCAGAGCAGTGAGTGGGGGGGTGGGGCATTGGAGGAATATTTTATTTCGGGGACATCAGGAAGTCTTCACTGACAAAGGGGACTTGGGTCAGGCCTGGAGACAAGAGAAGGATTCCAAGGCCTTCTCTTCACCCTGCTTCCCACTACATGGCCAGCCCCACCCTCTCTCTCCATCTGACAGCAGAGCCCATAAAGCAAATGTCTTCCCATAGTGAGGGATTTTGCTGCAAATCCCTAATCAATGAGGAAAAATTTTAAGAGATTAAGGTAGCCGCTGCGCTGGACACATCTCACCCTTCCTCCCCCTGCTGGACCTTTCTTTCCTCTGACTTTACTTTTCTCTCTCTTATTCCCTCCCCTCTACATCTATGGGTCCTCTCTCCCTCCCTCGCTCATCCCTCCCCTCTTGCCTCCAGGCACCTCTCCGTGTTCTGTGCCTCTTTGCCCACAATTCTCTTTCTCCTGCCTCCCATAGCCCCTGCCAGGCTCTGTCCCACCCCCACATTCCACCTTGCAAGGGTCTTTTCTCCACAGCAGCCCTCTGGCCTTGAAGGGATGCTTTCACTGTTTATAAGTTTGGGACCAGGTGAAACTACTTTTTTGACAAGCCCACAGGGAGACATTCCTGCTTCCATCCCCAGCCCCTGAGACCACCCAGCCCTACAGGCAAATGTCCTGAAGAACTTGGTCTCCTGAAGCTTGCCGTCTCCAAGTTTTAGGAGGAACAGACCAGGATTGAAGCATTAGAACCAGAAACCACAGGTGAGCAAAGACGGAAGATGGATTCAGACTCATGAATACTGGGGTAGTTGTCAGAGACCCAGATCTGGGCAAGAATAACCCTGTTCCTACATGACATTTAATAACACTTTGTGCTTACTACATAGCTCTTTCAGTGTTTCAAACTGCTCATACATGTCCTGTTTCCCTGTTCCTGTAGGATCTCCCCCCAGTTCTCCAGTGCTCATATCATAACCCACCCACGATGAGGACCCACTGTTTGAGTCCCAGCCCTTCCACAAAATCTGATGAACTAATTCCTACAGAACTGAGCATCCACTTCTCACAACTTAGCTCCTGATAATTCCCTATATTATCTCTTTCTCCTACTGTTTCTGGTGTCAAGCCCCCCAAGTAGGGCTCTTGCAGGGCCCAGACCAGGCCTAGTACTTCTTCTGTAACTGGTTCAGGGTCTGACTTTGTGTTGAGCTTCTGGTTGTGGGTCAATAGTATGTGGTTAATCAATTGATTATAAGTCTCATGCAAACCTGTGAGGCAGGCAGGGATGGATATTCTTCTATCACTATGAGATTGAACAGTATGGGGTTGGAGGTATCTCTTACCTGTCCTCTGGATCCAAGGAAGGCATTTATTCCATCCACCCTGTAAGACTTGCCACAGTCTGGGTGTAGGGGGCAGGGGAGAGGAGCCAAGAGGGCCTAGGACAGGTTTCCTCCAGTGTGCCTGTCCTCCTCAGGGGCTCACCTTGCTCAGCTGCTTGGAATAGAATGTCACAGAGTGAACACTTACAGTGTCCCAAGTCGAATGAGTAAGATTTGAAGTTTGGTTTCAGACAGAACTACATTCAAATCCCAGTTGGACGAGCAATATCTTCAATTATTACTTTTATCATCTGTGAAGTGGGTTTAAATTCTACCTCACTGGCTTGTTAAAAGGATTAAATGATGTAGTTTATGTAATGCCATGAGCATAGTACCTGGCTCTTGTCAAGTGCTTGGAAAAATGACAGATACTGTTATTCCAGGCTTCTTCACTAGGCTCCTCGCTGCCTGCCTTTACTGTGAAGGAGATATTTGAATCCAGGAGCTGGAAAGGACTCCTTCCACTCCCCAGGCAGCTACCCTGGCAGGGGATCTGCTCCTCCCCCCCGCCCCCCACTTCAGAGCATTGCTCTCCCCCTTACCTCTCAGAGAATTGCAAGTGAGACTCCAGCACCACTCAGGCCAGTTCAGAGCTAGGGTTTGTTCTGCGAAGAGTATGAAGGAGATGTGAAAACTGTACTTTAAGAAGAGGGAGTGGAAATCTACTAATGAAGCCTTTTGTAGTCCATGGGCAGCTGCTAATTTACTAGCAGAGCAAGAAAGATGAGGCAAAGTGTTCAAGTAAAAGATGAAGGCCTATCTGCGGCACATACAGAAAGGACATGAGGATTTCATTGCCTATAAGTTCTCTGTGAACCAGTGATGCGATGTGATGGCAAATATATAGATATAGATATAGATATATAGATATTGTACAAAATAACCTATGGACAGGGAAAAGCTTGGAGGGTTCCAGAGCAGATGTTATATAGTGACTAGAATAAAGGAGGTGACAGAGTGGTGTTGGATTGTAGTTCTCAAGCCTGGATCTTACCCTCTAAATGGCAGGGAGGACAAGAAGTATGCTCAGAAGCGAGCATCCAGGATGGTAGGGGACTAGGAACTGTGACTCACAGGGCCAGCTGGAGGAATGAAACACTTCCAGCCTGAGGAACTGAAGACTCAGAGTCCAAGGGCATCCATGTTAAATCATTGAAGGGATCTTGGGAGAGGGATCTCACTTTTCTGTGGGATCTAAGACAATAAATCGATCTGGGATGGTGGTGTCTAAATGCAGATGGAGCCCTGTCCAAAATAAAGGTGAACTCACCAGTATTTAGAACCATCCAAGGATGAGGCTTTGGGAAGGTAGTGGGCTCACGTGGGTGGCGTGTGCTCAGACACCAGACCTCACTAGGTTGAGGAGGGAGATGTGGTCTGTCCTGAGACCAGAGGCTTGACTGCACAGCCTGAGAGGTCCTTCCTAATCCTCAGTAGCTACCTGTTTAGTAGTTAATTCTTCAAACTGTTTTCTTCTTTGACCAGCTGCAATCAGCCTGCCTCTGGGCAGAAACGTGGACTGAGACTTCCTCCATGTGTGGGGTGGCCAGACGGGCCCTGTGGGAGGAGGCTGCCCTGGTTATCTGCCCTGGATGGAATTAACTCCTATCAGAAAGGGGCAAGGAGTGGGAGGCATGGAGTCCAGGAAGACACTGGAGGGGCCTCTCTGCCAAACACTCACTACGTCAGGGGTGACATCATGGGTGGGGTGTCAAGGGTGAAAGGACAGAGCAGTAGGAGTAGCTGGTTTAACAGCTGATTTAAGCCTTTCTGAGACTGGGAAGGAGGGACAGGGGAAGGTGAGGTGGTAGGGGCAGAGCTTCTTTGACATGTGGTAGGCTGTGCTGAAGAAATCAGTGCGTTCAGAATTTCTTAGACCATCTGGAGCCTCTGTGAGTCTTCTATTTTCTGCAATTACCAAGGCTCCCTACAATTGTGTGACCTTTTCCCAAACAAATCGTCTATTCTAATGAGCACAGGGAAAGGGTGTCAACATTTTGATGAACAATCAATGGAAGATTCAGCCTAGACTAAGCCTATATCCTCTGTTTATAGCATTCAGAATATAATTTTATAAATGTGATTGGCACAAACCACCAAAAAGCAAAGACAAAAGTAAATAAACTAGAGTGTGGGGTTGACAGGTAGCATGCCCTAAAATATCAAAAACAAGAAAATACAACAGGAAGGAGAAAAATTGCAGGGATGTCCCCAAGATAACATACCTGAGTGAGTCTGGTTAGTGAAGGTAAACAAAACTTCCAGACAGAAATATGAAACTGTCAAAGGGGTGAATTTGAAGCAAGTAGATAGAACTTCCTATGCATCTAAGAGAGGGAATGACATAGCTAATTGTCACCCGAGCAGAAGCATTCATGGCTTGATGTTAACATTAACCAGTTTGGTCTTCTAAGTATGGAACATTGCTTTGAAATTAAGCCGTAGTTGTGGCACTGATTTCTTTCCTCATGATGCTGAGGGAAATTGCATTAGCCTTTGTGGCTTCTTTTAACATAGCATGTCACAGGAGGCTGCTTGACTTCTATGGTTTCTTTGAGTCCTAATGTTCTAGTTGTATGACCCAAACCCCAGCTATCGGTTAGCTGGTTTCCTGGTGTGTGTAAAACACCACAGCTTTCCAGATGTGCTCATGGAATCACAGCCTCCTGTCTCTCCTGACTCCTCTTAGAACCCCAGCTTCCAAAGCCCATTGCTCTAGGACATCTCTGGGTGTCTGAAGGAGGCCCCAGGCCCCAGAGAGTGAGGCTGGTTATTCTCCTCACTCTCCTCCATCCTCGTCTTGGATTCTAATGGCTCCAGAGAGCTCCTTGTGGCTGCCTGGCGTTCCTAACCTAGTTAGCTGGGAAATCAGGAAATGGAGGTGCATGCTGTCAAGGACGTCATCAGGAAAGCCTGCTTCCTTGCTCCTGGCAGGAGGGGGGTCTGGCTGGCTGGGCCTGAGCTTGCCCTTAACAGAATACTCACATCTCAAACCTTTGCCCTGCTTTTGAATCAAAATTGACCCAGCTTTATGCTTGTCACCACACTGTTCCTTCTTCCTGAATGACCCTCCCCATCCTTCTTCACCTTTTGAAAACCTGCCCATCCTTCAAGGCCTGGATCATGTCCTCTTCCTCCACTCCTCAAGCTAGATCTTGTGTCTCCATCCTCTGTGCTCTTCCAGGCTGAGAGCCCCACAACACAACGCTTAGCTCTCTGCTCTGTGTGACGTTTCATCATGGACCAAAAGTCTCCCCATGGCCGGGAAACCCTGCAACAGCAATGACCATGTTTTGGCCTCTGCAATGGATCTCAGCCCACCTCTCATGTTTCATAAATATTCACAGAGTATAGGCGAATAAAGAGCCAGGAAGTGACACCCATCCTGCCTATATGTGAATGAGCCCTCCTTATTTATCTGTGGACATTTCTTAAGCACCTACTATGTGCTGAGCATTATGCCACATACTGGGAACACAATGCTGAATAAGGTCCTTCTCCGAGGGGTTCTCAGTCTAGTTGGTGAGACACACAAGTAAACAAGGAATTCCCATACAGAAGTGCTGAGAAGGCAACCCCAACTCACAGGGGAGGTGAGGCAGAGAGAGAAGAGAGCATCATCGAGGAAGCTTCTGGCAGCTGGTGATGGTCAAGATGCTCTACACATAGAGCTCCAAGTCCTACTTCCCTCCCCTAACACCCCGGCCTAACTGTCCCTGCATGCCCTCTGCCCTCCTGCCTGCCCACACGCTCTTGGTCAGGCACGTCTTTCTTGTATATTGCAGAGAGATCTGGCCACGCTAGCTGTGGGAATGGAAAGACAAACTGAGGGAACTTGGGGAGAGAGCACCAGTTAACAGCAGATTGGCCAAGGAGACCCAATCCATCCATCACGGCTACTCCAAGTGCAGCCATGGATCAGCAGCATCAGCAGCATCCACATCCCCAGTGAGCTTGTTAGAAACGCAGATCTCAGGCCCTGCCCCAGACCTACTGAATCCAGAGGCTCCAGGTGATTATACGCTTATTATTCACATTTAAAAAACACTGGTCTGACCCATGTCTTTGGAACTGCCTTCCCAGGAGCAGATTCAGGGTCCTCCTTCATAGGAAAGGGCGCTGGAGGCATGTCTCGCTGTGCACAGTGTAGCAAAGAGGTTTGTCCAAATGAAATGAACACATGAGGCATCTTACTGGAGAAAAGAAGAGAGAATAGGAGGCACACAGGGGGACGGGGAGCCACCACCCTTTGCTGGACCTCAGTTTAAGTGATCAAGTGACTTACAGGTTGGTTGTTTGAGGAGAGCTGTCTTGTGTCGCCGTCAGGACGTGTCTGCTTCCTGCTAACCACTGTGTTGCTGCCCCCCAACCCAACCCCGGCCCTTCTGAGGCTTGCCCACTGGGTCCTGGCATGCAGCCCACCCTGGCCAAGGGACGTCATTGCCCCGGGACAGTGCAAAGGGAGAAACACATCTTGCTGTCATGGTTGCTGCCACCTGGCATCTCAGAAAGTCAGGGATCTACACTGGACATGGCTATAATCAGCATAATAATTGCATTTATTGAACACATACCGTGACCGGCACTGTGTTAATATTACATGTATTCTCGCTAATGATCTGGACAGTTCTACAAAGAAAGTAACTCTACCTCCTACTTAAAAGTGAACGTCTGAGGTTAAAAGAAGCAAGTGACTCACACAGACCCATGCAGATGGCAAGAGATAGGGTGGAAATTTGGAACTCAGGTCTGTTTACCCCAAAGCCTGCACTCCTTCCACTGCCCTAGCCTTCTCGACCTGGTGCACAGAGCCTCTCTGACATGGCAGATCCACGTGCTCAGTCCCGAAGTGTTGATCCTCTGCCACACAGGTGCTCCCAGGGCTGAGGAGACCTGCACGAGGGCCAGCCCCTCCCAAGAGCTTGCCCAGCCACTCCCATGGCCCTCCCGCTTAATCAGAAGCTGGCACACCAGCTTCTACCTCAGTTTCCCCACATTTTCTCAGCAGACAGCAGTAAGTGATCATTATCTCACTGGGGTTGTGAGTGCTAAAGAGATAATGACAGTAACGTGCTTGAAAGATAAAATGCAGTAACCACTGTAATTATTGCTTCGGCTGGAACCCCCTCTACCTTGTATTTGAGAGTCGGAAACGTTCTCTGTAAAGGTCTGTTGCCAAGCCCAGTGCTTGGCACTTTAGCATGGTTGCTAAATGAAAATCCTAAAGCTTGTCTAATCTCACTCCTGGTTGCCCTCCAAATCCATACTCCATCCCCCACATAAAATGGGGCAGCCATGCATTGGTTAACACTGTGGGGTCTCCTTGTGCTCTACTTCTGCACCCTTCCACAGAGCACACTACACCCTGGTTCAGGGGTAAAACAATTAATCTTTTTTTTAGTAAAACTATAGGAGCTCCAGTCATAGGGTATGGAATTACCCAGTTGGATTTTTTTCTACTAGAAACCTGAGTTAAGTTTTTGAAAAGAGGCTCTACAGAAGTGTTAATGTTAATAGCTACGGGCTGAGCTGGGTTCTGGAGGGGAGGGAGTAAGCTGTGAGAGGGGAGAGGAGACCGCCCCACACACAGATCTTTGATGTAGAGTCTTACAGTTGGCTGTGGAGATGAGACTTTAGGGTGGGCAAGAAAAGAGGAGGGTGGGCTGGTTCCCTAGAACACAGCAATCTGAGTCATTGGCTTAATGCTCTCAGAAAGAATGACCCATTGCCTCTAGCCTTTCCTGCATCTGGGCATCTCCTGCTCAGAAGCAGAGACTCTCCCAGCATCTGCCTTCCAGCACTTGGAAAAGATACAATCTCAGGGATAGGACTAGCCCTTGCTCTTCAGCACAATGCCTCCTGGTCCTTCCAGTCCACCCTACACAGATTCTCCAGCGATCTTCTCCTCTCTCCTGGGTACAGTCAGCCAACAGTGACAAGCCACTCAGAGTTTCAGGAGTATGGGGAAATATCTGCATAGGCACCAGATTGAGGTCATGAAATTCATTTTACTTATACTGCAACCTCTGCCCCAGCAATATTTCCTATCTCTAGGGGCACAAAGCTGGTTACGTCATTAACCCCTGAGAACTATCAAAGCCCATTTGGGGATTTCAATAACATTAGGATCTAGCATTCAGGGTCTGAGAGTCTCAAATCCAAAACACGAAGCCTGGTATGAGATATCTGGTGAGTTGTGGGTCCTGCTGCCTCACATTAAAGGCAGTCGAGGGACTCCTGGGTGGCTCAGTTGGTTAAATGTCTGAGTCTTGATTTCAGCTCAAGTCATGATCGAGGGGGTTGTGGGATCAAGCCCCGCATTGGGCTCTGTGCTCAGCGCAGAGTCTGGTTGAGATTCTGTCTCTTCCTCTCCTCCTCCCCCATCCTGTTCTCTCTCTCTCTCATAAATAAATCTTTTTTTTTTAAAGGCAGTCAAAAAAGAGGGGAAGGAGGTTGCATCTGAACAGACAGAGGGAAAAGGAAGTGGTTTTAGCTTAGATTGGCCTTTTATGAACTCAGAGAGTTGGTAAATAAGTAAGTTTTCAATCTTGTAGTTACTTGCCATGTACTTATTCCATGAACAGTGTGATATGTGATTAGCTGAGCATGCTGCCCAGGGTGCTGGAGAACCCAGAGGAATTTCTATATCACCCCTGAGCCACAGAAGGTTTCCTGGAAGAGACAACTGAGTAGAATTTTGAAGGACAGAGCATGATGTGTTTGGGAAAGTGCAGTGGTTTCAGGCGAGTGGAGAGAGGGACATGGATGAGCACTGGGATGGGTCTGAAAGTGGTAAGGGGGGTACAAATCATCAAGCTTTGTATGCCATGCTAAGGATCTCAGTGCTCTTTTAATGGGGAGCCAATGACAATCTGGATACAGGCGAGCAGAGAAATCAGCTTTACATCTTGGAAAATCCCCCCTGAGAGCCCTCCATAGTTGTTGGATGAGAAGTAACATAAGTTAGAAGCTATTCCAATCATTCAAGTGAGGGATGATGGTGGCTGGAACAGAGGCTCGGCCTGCACATGAGCAGAGAAGGACAGGATGAAGACATAAAGGGGGAGAAAGACAGCAGGTGGTTACTGAATATCTGGGGATGTTTTAGAAAGAGAGAGTGGCCAAAGTCCAGCGTGTGTGAGCCCATTCACTAATATAGGAAATGAGGCGAGCAGTGGGAGTTTGAGGAAACGATGATGGGTCAGTTTGGGCATGCTGAGCATGTCATTTGAGGGGTCTGTGGCCCTCCTCACAGAGAGCCCACTGAGCTCCCCGAGCAGCCCCTGCCCAGTTCTTGGGAGCCGGGAGAAGCAGGAGCAGAGCCCCACCCAGGAGCCAACACTGCACAACCAGGCAGGTTTGTTGTTTTGTGGAAACGCTGGCCACACTGAGAGGCACTGATTATCCAAGAGTGAGGGAGTGTGGGGGCCCCCCGACTCCTCAGTTGGCAGAGGCTCTTCAGTCCCCCTGGCATTTCCATCAGCTGTCCTGGACTCCTGCATGGACAGGGAGATGTCCTGCACTGGGTGTTGTGACAGTGACAGGTGACAGAGAGATAAAGTTGCCAGATAAAAAGATACCCTATTAAGATTAAAGAGTATACTTAGCATGATGAGCACCAGGTGATGTATGGAAGGAAGTGCTGAATCACTATCTTGTACACCTGAAACTAATATTACACTGTATGTTAATGGTACTAGAATTAAAATAAAAAACTTAATTAAAAAAAAAAGAACAAGAAGAACTGACCATCATCAAGCTCAGGTGTGACTGAGTGTCCAATGGCAGTGGAACCTTTTCTTAGCAGCAGGGACACAGCTGGGGTACTTGAGGTACAATGGCCTCATCTCCTTGATACCTCTTCCCCAAGGCCTAGTCACTTATTTGGAAGGGCAGTGTTTGTCTTAAATAGGAATCGTTATATTTGAATATTATTACTTTAAAGTCCTATTTTTAGTATAGCCTTGGGGGGGAAGACACCCTGTTAAATTTGAATCTCAGATAAACAACAGATTTTTTAGTGTAAGTATATCCCAAATGCTACATGGGATATACTTATACAAAAAAATTAGTCATTTTTCTGAACTTCAAATTTGTGTTCTTATTTGCTAAATCTGGCAACCCTACAAGGGGGTTAAAGAGGACCCATCTCTAGATCCTGATCCTACTAGACCCAGAAACATGCTTGTGCTGGTAGCAAAGTAAGTACTCAGGGCAGTCCTGGCCAGATCTGTTGGCCTCATCATGGACTCTCCTTATCCAAAGAAGCCTGAGAACTATACATGTGTGTGTGACAGGGAATATTGATCTCCCACTAAAGGGCATCAGCGCAGTGGCCTAGCACAGTGGATGGCTCCTAAGAGACCCTCAATAAATATTTGACTAGAGATGGATGGAAAGATTCGGACTTCCGCTCCAGAAACAGAATGACCTCGGACTTTACCTATCTCGCAGCTTCGATTCCTTCATTAGTAACATGGAGATAATAACACCTTCCTACAGACCTGTTGTGAAGAGCCAATGAAATAACTCAGGTCAAGTGTCAGTGCTCCCTGCCTGCCCTGCGCCCCACCCCCTCCCCGCTCTGCCAGTTCCCATCCCTCAGCCTTATCCTGTGGCCAGTGTGGATGGGAAGGAGCTTCTCATGGGTCTGGCTTCCTTATTCGGCAACCCACCTGCCTTTGGCCTCTGAGTTGGGACAATCCAGGAACCGGTGCTGCCATAAGGGAAGAGATGCGCTGACTTCAATCACTTGATTTTATTTTTTTCGTGCAGTGAGTAGAAGGTAGGGCAATCCTAAGTGTTGCTCTTCTGCCTGAGTGGGGATAAATTGTCTTTGTCCATTGGCTGACAGCCTGTCACCGCCCCTCTCCAAAGGCAGCTTCTGCATGCCTTCTCAGGGAGGCCAGACTGTACCCAGGCCCAAACCCCATGAATTCAGAGAGCTGAATTCTAACCAGGTCACAAGTTACCACACAATTCCTTTTTCCTGCAAGACTTGAGAACCTTCCAAACCTTTCCCCATGTCAGGTGACCCTGGGTTCCCAGCTAGCTCAGGTTTGCAAAGGAGGATGAAACAGGTGCATCCTGCAGGGTTTGGGTCTGATTTATCATTGTCATCAGCTTCCATTCATATTCTCCTTTCAATTTTGAAATGCCCTCTGAAATGCTGCTTCCCACTAAGCTAGTCTCCATTCTTTCCCCACAATCAACACACTTATTTCTGATTCCAAGTCTGCATATCTCGTGCTATTCCCTCAGCCTGGAAATAGTCCCCTGCCCAGCACTGCCCAGGGCCTCCCACCTTCCAAGTTCCAGCTCAGGCTGGGAAATGTCCTCTGACCACTGGACCCAGAAGCCCTCAACCTGTCTCTGGGTTCCTAAAGCATGTGCATCCCCATCATTCTCTGGGGGTCCTTAATTCAAATCTGCCTTGATTGGCAACTTCACTATTTCCTCCGAACCTCTTGTCGCCTCGACCAGATTGCAAGCTCTTGGAAGGAAAAACAGAATGTGACATTTCTTTCCTGATCCCTCAAGCCTGAGTTCGTCCTAGCCTATGAGAAAGCTCTTGGTAGATGGTTAGAAGCCAAATGAGAGAATGAAGGGCCAGCACCAAGAACTGTCATCTGTCCAGAGAACTAGCATGGCTTCAAGGCTCGTGGGGAGACAAGTAAACAGACAGGGGTCCCACCCTTCCGGGATTTACAAGTTCAGGCAAACAAAGTGTCTGATAGAGAATGCAGAAGCGTTCAGAAGAATGCATAGGTGTTGATCAATAGTTAAATATCTGCTTTATGTGGAAGCAAAGGGACAAGTATATCTGGGGCCTTGGGAGAGTAAAAAGGAGAGTTGTGAATGTGAACTCGTTCGTTTAGTCAATCAACAAATGCTCTGCAGTGCCACCTGTGAATCTCAGCTCCCAGCTGTGCGCTGAGTGTGCACCATCGGAGGAGACAACCTTTCTGCCCCTTACCTCACAACCGAGTGAGCAAACACTTCCCTTTGTCCAGATAAATCCAGACAGCCTTCTTAGAAGGTTGGATTTTAAGATATGCTAGTATGGGAGGGTAGAATTAGAAAGAATGGAGAGGGAAAAGACATTTTTGGCAGGACAATCATAATAAGAAGCAATAATTTTATGGTTATCACTAGTTAACAGAGCCACAGAAGAGGCGTCCAAAGAACAAGATACTCAGAAAACACATCAGGACACTTGAAGTGGCAAAGCACAAGACATGATTAAGCCGGGGGAGTGCTAGGTTGCATACTGCATTTACTGCGGTCACACACTGGCCTTCACAGATGCCCAAGCTCCCCCTTTCACTGTCTCGCCCTGGAGCCCACCTCTGCAGTAACAAAGCTGAGTGCCCCCTCTCTTCTCCATCCTGGTGCCAAGAGGCAGGGGGAAACATGGTGTAGATGCCAGGAACCGGGGGAGTCTCGAACTGGCCGGCAGCAAGGAGCCCTGTGTGTGTCCAGCCTGGCTAGGGAGGAGATGAAGGGAGGGCTTACACCCTGGGAAAGGTTAAAGGGAAAGGAGAAAGGGCCAAGGAACTGCAGGAAGGAAACTTGGGGATCTAGGGATGAATGCACATTTTCTTTTCCTTTTAGCAGAGATCGCTCCCCTCCTGAGCAAGTCTCTTTAAAATGAAATAGAAAGACACAGTTCTGAATGGCAGCTCTGGCCTAGAGCTGGACCCCTGGAAACCACAGCCCAACTCCATCAAATTTCATTCTTTATACTTGAGCCAAAAAGCTTCCCACCAGACTTCAGCTTCAATCTTGCCCCTCCCCCTCCTCGCACAGCCCAACGCCAGTGTGTCCACGCAAACACACGCACCCCCCCGCACTGGCCTTACCTCCCTGCCCTGTGGGGCCAGGGGAAGCTGTGACGCTGTAGGCTAGTGGCCAGCCACCCCCCTTTGAGACAGTCCTGAATAATCTGGAACAGCTGGTCACCCCACGGTAGTCTGAGTGCTCCATGCATTAGGGATGCTCAGACTGTGCTGTCCTTGCACCTGGCCAGGTGGACTTCCCGAGCAGCCCCTGCCTTCTGAGCCCACCTGCCACACTGTTCTCCTGGGCTCCGCTCCTCTTCCCTGTCCCCTAGCAGAGAGGAAAGCACCAGGACAACCAATCAATCTGCTGGGCCTCGGAGAACCTGTCTTGCTGTGATGGATTTTTTAATTGGATTGTGACAAACATTTAATACCTAATAGAGCTCTTACCAGCACAGTTAATTAAGAATGTGACTAAACTAATTCGGTGGCAGCTCAGAAAGAGTGAAAGTGGGGAGAGCTTCGAGCAGGGAGTGTAGTTTGGGGAGATGGGGTGGCTGGAGCTGGGAAAGGACTATCGGGCTTGTTTTTATTTTTTTTCAGGGTGAGGGATTCCAGACATATGACACAGGGATTGCATCAAGCTCCAGAGGAAGGAGCAGGATGTCGACAAGTTGCCGAGCAGCCAGGCGGACAAGGACCTCGCTTCTCAGCCTCTCGTTTGGTCCCATTGTACTCATCGGCTTGTCGCCGCCCGCTTGTTAGCAATGCCTGAGCAAACCGGGCTTTGTGGATCGTCCAAAGCTGTATAGACAACCGCCAAGGGTTACAAGCCTGCTTACTGAAACTGCCTCACAGAGGGTAGCTTGGCTCTGTGCTGCCAGCCCAGGGCCCGCAGGCCCCTTCACCCTTCTGGACCCCCGGTATCCTGCAGAGAGGAGTTGGAACACAAATATCACATTCATCACGCCCCTCGACCACACAGGTACACGGCCAAAAGTATCGCGTGAATGTGCAGTGTACACCGCTGTCCGCCTGAGCATGTCGGGGTCGCCGCGGGTCCACCCAGCAGAAGTGTGTGCCCATGCACGTGAGACACACACAGAGATGAAATCACCACCACCAATATGCAAATACAGTGCATCACGGAACACCGGGGTGGGGGGGCACGACTGGTCAGTGGGCATCCTTCCTGTCTGCAACAGAGGCTTGTCCCCTGCCAGGCACTGCTGCTGTCCGAGCAGGGACATCCCACTGGCCTCCTGAGGTCTAAGCGCCTACTTCCCTGATAGGATGGAGCCCTAGCTCTCTGGCAGGTGGCCCCATGCATGGGAGCGGAGGGAGGGGTGTGAGGCAGGGTCCTGGGCTGGGTTCTGGGGTGAGTAGTGTCAACCATAGGGAAGGAAAGGTGCCTTGGAAACTCTGGATGCAGTTGACATGGCATCGGTTGTGGGTGGAGGCAAAAGGGAGGGCTCAGTGTCAGGGTTAACTTTCAAAGGGGGTGGAGTGGGGGGAGTATTAATCCCTGATCTGCATGGTGCCATAGTAACTGCTGGGAAGGAGAACTATTTTGAGTGTGTCTCTGTTGCAGAACAGTGGCAGGTACTGTGCTGAGCTTTACAAATGTGGGGCTTTCATATTCTGATCTCTAATGGCAGGTGATAAGATTAGGGCAAGAAAGGTATGATTTAGCAGTTCTGAGCTACTTGATATCTCACCCAGGGCTCAGCCACCATTTGTCTGCATTAAAAATCCCATGGCAGACCGGAGGTGGGTGGGTGGGACTGAGCTGCTTTCTGTCTCAGGAGAGGGAAGGCCGAGCCTCTGGAACGTCAGCTCCTGGGGGCAGGACGCAGCCCTCATGGTATCCACTGAGCTCCAGGGTTTCGAGGCCTGGGGGTGGTTAACTGGCCACTGATGGAGAAGCGGGGGCAGCTCGTAACTCCCCTGGGAGCCTCAGGATCTGCAAGTGGGGCAGGCCGTGCAGACCTGGCTGTGTGCCTGCAGGGCCTCTCTCTTTGGGACTGAAACAAAGGACATGTCTCCTGATAGGACTCAGAAGAGACTAATGGTGAACACCATAGCTGGAAAGGCCAGAGGACACATTAGCAACAAACAAAACAGCTGGAAAGGAGGAAAAGCAAGCAGAAGAGGAAGTGTCCCCTCCCTCCCGTCTTTGCTTGTCTACCCTCGGTGCAAGCGAACCATTCCTTACATCTGTAGGGCACTTGCATTTCCCAGGACCTCGAACATATGTGGAAGTGTTACATACTCATGTCAGGAAAAACCCCGCGGCTTTCCAGCACACAGGGCTGCCGAGAGTTTCAGAAGTGTGGCCGGACTCCATCCGGCAAGGCTTTCTAGTGTTTCTTCTTGGCATCTTAGGTGCCTCTCTTTGATTTCCCTCCATTGCCTGCTTCCAGGAGGTGAACAAAGTGGCCCTCTTTGAAACTGTGGTTTTTCTCTTGCAGCAGAAGGTGGGAAAACTCATGCCCTTGCTGGGGCAGCTGGTCAGAGCACATCACCCCCTCTGGGCTCTGGGGTCAGGCCCTCCCCCCACCATGTCCCAGGCCTTGCACTGCAGCAGAAAACCTCCCAACAGTTGCTAGACTGACTACTTGATCCATCGAGGAAAAGCCAAGGTGGCAGGGAGAGAAAGGAGTCCCAGGCAGAGCTGTGGCAGGAGGCGGAGCCTCGGGTGAGACCAACAAAGTGCATATTTCCTCCATGCTGCTAAAGTGGCCTTAGCCCAGCCATTGAGCACTTTTGAACCTCGTCCATTAACTGAGAATTAAAAATCTCTGCACACCTCCCTGGATTATTGCTGGGAAGAAATCATACATAGGAAAGAGGTTTGAAAACTGTAAAGGGCTACAGAAATGAAAGATAAACAAAGATATTTTTATTAAGCACAATGAGGAAGATCAAGAGTGGCAGAGAAAGAGGAGGGGAGAACCAGAGGGTTAGGAGTAAGTGCCAGCAGAAATGAATGCTTCCCCACAGAGAAATGCATTAGGCACCTTCAAATGTTCATTCTTTTCTAGAAGATCATAAAAGAAAATCTATTCCTAATGGACATCAATTATAAGACTTAAGAGTCAGCTCGTGGCACTTGTGATTGGTAGATATCATGGCAGTTCCTTCCATTACTCCCCCAACCCCAGTCTGGTACACAAAATCTGCTCCTTTCTTACTCTCAGCCAGGCTAGAAAGGGCAGGACTAGGGATGAGGGGAGTGGAAATGAGGGAGGAACTGAGAAAAGAGAACTCTTACAGCAAATTCTATGTATTTTGTTATTGATAAAGTGGACCGTTAAAGGTCAGGGTAGAATAAGGGAGGGCTTTTTGCAGTCTTGCTTGGATGGCCCCAGCCTACACTGCTGGTGTCTGGGAACAAAGCTGCAGCACTCTTGAGGCTGGGCTCTCCCTCTCTGATGCTTGCTAGACGTTATGCATCCTCCCTGAGCCGTGGGACAGGATACCAGACCTGGCAACTAGGGCACTGGTGCAGACCCTCTGGACTATCCCATATTTACTGAACACCTACTAGGTGCTCAATGCTAGACTAGCTGGTGGAGAAGGGGAGTGACAACATTAATAGAAGATAAGATCCCCGTCATCAAAATACCTACAGTTCTATTGGGTAGACGAGATGCCCCATTGCAGGTCCATTCCATTGTGAGGTGCTGCCCTCCAGCTGTGAAGATGATGTCACAGACCGTGATCAACAAGGCATAGACTAAAGATGAGGACTGCATGCGGAGCTACTGAGGAAAGGATTGGAGTAAGGTCAGATGATTCAAAGGTTTCTTGGAAGAGGCAAGGCACAAGCAAGTAAGTGTGAGTACAGTTCCCTGGCATCTCAGCCCTGGACGGGAGGGCCGTGTGGAGACACTAGACCCTGCAGAGGGAGCAGGAAGGCCTGCATTCTGCTTCCAGGGTGTTATGGGCTCAAGTGACATGGTGTCTACAGTCCCTGCCCTCCATGAAATCAGGGAGTCCTCTACCACCATGCTCCGTCTGTCAGAGCTACCCTGTGGTTGTGCAGCCTCCACCTGCACACAACTTGGCCTGAGCTCTGACAGGAGGTCCTCACCGAGAACCATATAGGCCCCCAACTGGACCTAATCACCAGCCAGCTGCCCCATCTGTATGCAGGGCACTCCCCAGCCCCAGAGTTGGTAAATAAACCAAGAGAAGTCATTTTGTCCCAAGAGATTGGGATGTCTCTTGAAATACAGAGATGCTCTGTCTTGTGCCTCCGTGGTTCCTGAGTTCATTGTTACTCTTTGGCGAGGAACAGAGCGTGGATTGAACCTGGTTCCCATCTACAGCTGAGAGTTTCAGCGAAGGCGGAGGGGGTGGAGCGGGGAGCAGGGACAGAGACAAAGATGCTCTTGGTTGCGCCCTGAAGTAATAAATGGGGCCACTAAATGAACAAGAGAGGGAGACAAAAGAGAAGCGTGGCAGGGAGGGAGTGAGAAGGCAGAGGGTGTTGAGATGGGAAAGAGGCAAGGAGAGAAAGGAATACTGACAGAGACAGAGAAGAGACGTTGGCAGGACAGCTGAAACATCCAGCCCAGGAAGGGGGAAGGGAGATGGGAAGTTAGGCAAGGAGAAAAACAGAGAGCTCCAGGCAAAGCGCTGGGGCTGTAGAAATGCAGGACAGGCAGGACAGAGCCCCAGGGAGTCAGACAACAAGCCTAGGCAGAAAAGATGCAGAGGAGGGGGACTGGCACAGAGGGGACGGGGTTGCGGGGGGGATAAGGGGGATAAAGGGACCCTGTGAGCACATGACATGGGGCCTGAGAGTGAGCACTAAAAGCCCACATGTGTCCCAGGAAAAAAGAGCAGCTTGTCTGTCTTGTGTGCATTCTTGGGTAAAGAAAGAGCATGGACCCTGGAGCAAGACCATCTGGGTTTGAATTCTGGTGCCACTAATTTCTAGTGGCGTGACCTCCAGCAAGTTAAGGAACCAATCTGACCCATTTCCCCTCTCTGCAAATGAGCATAATGTGAGTCCTACCTCCTAGGATTGTCATGAAGCCTGAAGAGTTGTTTATAGAGAGTATGGAAGCACCTAGAACAGTGCCCTGCACATAGGAAGACCTTAGGGGCTGCAGGCACGGACAGGACTGTGGGAAAAGGGTCAGCCCACTTCTATTTCACATTTATTATCTTGGGTGGACACACTTTTTGTTGTATACAATGTGAGAAGGACAGAAGAGCCCCCAGCAGTGGACCAGCCCAGCTGGCTGAGGGGAAGCCTGAACCAAGAAGGAGAAGAAAGGAGGCTCAGGTCAGTGTCATAATAACCTCTAAGGAGGCAGCGAGGAGGCCGACTTGGGGGGATGTCAGCGGGACCCAGAGGAGCCTGAGCATACGGTCTTTCACATGCTCCTCTCTCCTGCCATCCAGGGTACAGGCTTTTCCTACCTGAACTGATATGAGACTTTAGAAATGACTTCCTCTGGAACCAAGGTGTCCACCTGCACACCTGCGGAAGACACACTCTGCTAAACCAGGTGCAGAAATGTAATGGGGGCAGAATTATAGACTTGAATGACTTTTTTTGGAAAAAAACAGGGGCAGGAGTGGGAAGTGAGGGAGGGGTATGAGGAGAAGGAGGGAAGGGACTGGAAGCTCATTCTGTTGCAGGCCCCCCCATCGCCCTCCCAGGCTGGCTCCCGTGATCTTGGGGTGGGTCAAGGGTAGGAAGCTGAGGCTGACACTGTTCTCCAACCACCCTCCCTGAACAGTATATGGCTACTGCAAGAGACCCAGCAAAACCTGAGCACAGTCCTTGTACCGAGCAGGTGCTGTTTGCTAAACCTCGGTTTGTCACCAGGGATATTTCCTGAATCAGGTGAGACCCCCAGCTGCCTAAGATTGGTTTTAATCCTGAGAAAAATGTAGGAATTCAGTATCTTCAATCCCCAGTTTGCTAAACCAGGCTCTTGGTGCTGGAATGGAGCCTGGAGCAACAAACATAAGGACACGTTGAAAAAGTTAAAACGTATTAATTACTGCCAATGTTCACTTGTGGTTATGAATATTATGATCAGAGCTATCACTTACTGCAAGGCTCTCCAGGGCCCAGGTACTTTTACCCATAAACTCCTAAATCCTCCCCACCCTACAGAGCAGGAACTGGGATTCCTGTGCTCTAGACAAGACAGAGGCTCAGAGAGGTGAGTCATGCTTACACTCAGGCGGATCCAGAGCCCCTACTCTTTCCACATCTAAATCTCCCCCGTTTCCTTAGGGAGCATGGATTTCTATTAATGTCAGTTTCTCCTGAAGGCAGTACCTGCCCACCCACTCCTGCCATCTTCCCCCCTTGTAAGATGGAATGATGGGCTCTGTTGAGATTGTCCTTATGAACCAGACATGATCTGGGAACTCTGGCCCAGAGGAATAGCCTTGTTGAAGCGCCCACCCAGAGACAGAGAGACAGATGCCAGGTCTACTGCTTCCTTCCTTCCCTTCCTCGTGAGCTGCTTGGGGCTCTGCGGGGAGCAGGAGAGGGCTGTACCAGGGAGCCACCCAGGCACCTGGCACCCTTCACCCCCAGAAACCTCTACACAATCCAGACACAGTGATGGAATGACATGGCTGTAAGAAGTGAGATTCTAACTGTACAAAAGTTTAAGATCTTACTGCACCAGTAGCTAGAGCAATACAGAAAGCCCACAAAATAGTAGGGCCCCCATTTCTGTCTGCAACAAGACTCAGACTAGTCCAAACTCCTGTTTCCAGGAAGAGTGGATGAGTTTAGGGGCCAGGGGTTAGCACCAGCTGGACACGGGTCTGTATCCTGGCGACAGCTGGTCCTGCTTCTCTTTTTCTCTGTTGACATGAGCAATTTCATCCAGTGCTCAAAGGATCCTAAAATAGGTGTCTTTGTTCATTTGGGCTGCTCTAACAGAATCTCATAGACTGGGTGGCTTATAAACCACAGAAATTTATTCCTCACAGTTCTGTAGGTGGGGAAGTCCAACATCAAGGCTTTGGCAGGTTTAGTGTCTAATGAGGGCCTGCTTCCTGCCCATAGATGCTGTCTCCTTGCTGTCCCTTCATGTGGGGTGAGGGAGCTCTGTGGGGTCTCCTTTATAAGGGCACCAGTGCCATTCAGGAGGGTTCCACTGTAGTGACCTAATCACCTCCCAAAGACCCCACCTCCTAGTACCATCACACTGAGCATTAAGATTTAACCTATGGATTTGGGAGCACACAAGTTTTCAGTCTATATCAGACACACACACACACACACACACACACAGCTTATTCCCTTAAGAGAGTAAGGAACCCACAGAGGTCTAATCAAGAAAGATAATAAAATCTTGTCCTAGAAAAATCAGGTTAATACCCAGCTCCTTACAGGCGATAAGTGGCAATGTGTTACCAATACTGATTGAATTTAGTCTGGATGTGACCAACCCCACTATCTCCAAGTCAGAGCTGCTTTTGCTAGAACAGGTTTCCTCAAGGAGTGATTCTACTGCCATAACCCTCCTCCAGAAAAGACCCTGAAACCCCCTAACGTGGCCAAGGGTGAGCTGGCAGTTGGAGCTCCTGAGCTGCCTCCGCTGTGTGTCCCCCTCCAACATGACGTGGGCATTTGTGCCCCGACACTGGACTTCCGGTCAGAGCCCGGGCCGCTTCTGTGAGGGCACCTGTCTGGCTGGCTCCCACCTCGGCCCAAATCCCTGCCTTGAGAGCTGAGGCCCAAGAGCTGGAAGGATGGTAAGAAGGGAGGAAGGAGCAAGGAACAGGCAGACCGAGGGAGCCAAGTGGCACCAGAGGAAGGGGGAAGGCACGTGAGAGCGTGTGCTGGTGTGGGTTTGGGGAAGCCCCAGGAGATCGGCTTCCAACAGTGATTAATTTAGTGAGAGAAAATAGATTCTCACTGCCAGCCACCAAGTCTACAGAAGCTGACAATGAAGCAGTCAGCTCTGTGATCAGGCAGCTCCAGTCCTGTGAGAAAGCAATTTGTGAGTTCCACACTTTTGCATCAACAGGCGAGTGATTGTGGGAGTCAGACCCCCCTTCCCTGTGGGGAAGGAGCCACCCCACTCCTGGAGAGAGAGATGCTAACTCTCCCCAGAGCCTGCCTCCTGCATTGGGAAGGATTCGGGGACCCAGAGGCGCCAGGGCTCCCGTGGACACCAATGCCTGGCTGATGGGGTCCCAGAGAATGTGGCAGTTCGGTGCGGGATGTGTGCGTGAGACTGACTCAGCCACTGGGGGAAGGCTGAAGGTCCGGCGTGAGCGTTCCATCTCCCGTCATGGCAGGCATGACATGATGGTTCATCAAAGATGAAGCCACTCATTAATTCTTTCCACAAAATGTATTGCCCTTCTGCTGTGTTTCGGGCTCTGGGTTAGGTGCTATGGTTACAAGAGTGCAGATAAAATAACTGTAGACCCTGCCCTCCCAGAACTTAGAGTTTAGTGAGGGAGACAGAAAATTAAGTGATGAATGGATTTCACTCGTCCATCCCATAATATGCACATGACTCCAAATACTCAAAGGGAACCAATTACAATGATAAGGCCCAACGCAGGATAAGACTTCAAGATCATCTAGCCCACCATCATGTAACGTATGAAGAAACTTAAGTCCAGAGAGGTTGTGTACCATGTCCAAAGTCACACAGGTAGTGGGTGCCAAGGACGAGGATTAGAACTTCCATTCCCTTTTTAACACTTTTCCTGCCATGCCACACTGCCCCAATCTGGAGAGACCCAGTAGGAATGAGGCGTATTCAACATTTCTTGAGGTGTGCTCTTTGAATCCCTGCTCTGTCAAATGCTCCATGAAAAAAGTGTTCTATTGTCAACTAGGTTGGGAAAATGCCAGCACTGTGTCTTCCTTATGGAAGTTGACATATACATGATCATATTAAAGGCTCTGAGGTCTGTGAGGAGGATCTCTGTTTATCATTGTCTAGCGCATTGTTTCCCAGACTGCTTTGTCCATGGAAGGTCCTTTACGTAATAACACATCTTAGCACCACATGCTGCCCCTCCTCAGAACTTTGGGAAGGAAATCCCAGATCACTTAAAGTTCTGTGAATTTTAGACCTTGGACCCTCCCTTGCTGGCTTTTTCCTGTTTTCTTCTTTTGTCTAGGAGTTCTGGTTCCTCCCCTCTAGGTTACATTAGATCTGGCTCCTTATTCTCTCAGACTCTCCACATTCCTGGGTATCTCTTTCCCTGGAATTCTGGGTCCCCTCTTCTCTTGGATTTTCTTCACTTTGCTCTCTCTGAATCGTGTCTGTGGACTTCTCATTTCATTCTGTCCCTCAGTAATTGATCTTCAATTTACTTCAAGCTTGCTTTTCCCGAGGTGGTCAAGGAAAGGACTCAAAACTTCACCGGTCATCTTCGTACGCATAAATCACAAATCCAATAACTGACCTGTGACCTTTCTCACCGCGATTTGCTTCTCCAGCTAACAGTTCATTCATCTATGTGAACAATACTTATTGAACACTGATGTACAAGTCACACTAAAGGCCACTTTCCCAGCAATCTCTGCCTAGTTAATTCCACTGGTTAGAGAACCGTGGGAATAAGGTTAAGTTCATGGGTTTGACCTCTTGTGGGCCCCTGAGTTTCATTCTGCCTGTGACCTTGAATCCTGGCCAATATTCTCTCAAATGTGTGCCCTTGAGCATGAAGGGGACAGAATAAAGGAATGGGGCTGGCTTGGTCTGGTTTGTGACCTTTAAAGGAAAAAAACTCTCAAAGTCCATGCCCTGGGATTGGAGGCAATGTCACGTTAAGTATGGCCAAGTGACAGTTGGTTCCTCTCTACATCAGCCATCCATATGCTTCTCCCAGTATCCCAACCATCTCTGAAAGCATCTCCCTCTGCAAAATTCCATAATTATCTCATCAGGAAATAGCTAACATTTGTCTTTTATTTCTTTTTACTCAAACAAACCTATTCTTTTTTCTATTTACTGTCTATTTCTTTATTCCCCCTGACACTGTGGTTCATATGTGTTGCTCAGAGATTTCATTTGGACCTGAAGAAATGAGAGAAATGGCCTTAAAAACATATACTGTTCAGCAGTAGGATTATCAGCAATATGGTCCCTTTTGCAAGAAACTTACTGCCCACCAGATGTGTGACTGGGTCTGAATTTTTTCTCTCTTTCTCTCTCTCCCTCTCTTTCCCTCCCCTAGCCCCCACCACCCCACTCAGAGGGTGTTCTTCCATAGGAAGACAACTCCCAGAAGTTGATTTTTATCAACCACCTAAGTTTTTTTGGAATCCTTTGGAGAATTATTTTCATGGAATGTTGCTTACTACTCCTGCTCTCCCAATACACCTGGGGACATCTAACATAGAAGACAAATAACCCTTACCCCAGAGTCATTAAGAAGTGTCATAGAAAACACTACTAAAATTTATACCAACCACTAATTTCAAAGACTATACAACACAGAGAGTCCCAACCAACCTTCGTTTGCACACTCATTCCCAGCACTCTGGATTATCCCTGTGCAGGTGTGAGAGAGCTCAGAGTATGCAGCTCCACCTGCCTGGGCCTCCCTCTCCTCTCCCTGCAGCCTTGTCTTGTCTCCTACAGCCCTGTTTGTACCTTGAGTTCCTCAAGAACCCCTCTGCCCACTCCAGGCTCTACCACCCTTCCTTCACCCCCGCATTACAGTCTTGTTACAAACGCTTCTTTTTCCGAAAGTCCAGGCCACATTAGTGCTGTCAACTCTTTCACCAACAGAAAGGAAGCTCTAATGCTATAGGCTATAGATCTATGTGCTATAATAGAGAAAGCACAGCATTCAAAATAAAGCAACATATTCTTTCCCTTCCTTTCTTTCTCCCAGGCAACCTCCAGCTTGCCTCGTCCCTGACATCAGAACCCTTCTAGACATAGGCAGATCGTGGTTAACTTCCAAATGAAACAGAGCTGTGAGATGCTGAGATCCCTCACCCCCAGGCCTCTCTCTCCCATGGGATGTATAGAATGATTTCTTTCTTTTTGGAAGACAACGGTGGGGACTGAAGTCCTGACAAAATCCCCTCCTCCCCTGCACTGAGAAAACAAGAGCCACAGACAATGAGAGGCAGATGCTCTTGTCAGGATCCCATGCTTCAAGCAAGATGCAGCCCATATGGCTCAGGCTGAAGACTCCCTGCCCCTCCCCATCTTCTGAAGCCAGGCCCCCCACACACCCTCCCCTCCCCCAGAACACCCTCACATCTTCCCACAAGTCGGGCGTGAACACACCAGCCATCTCAAACACCCAGAGATTTGGGGAACGTGTTAGGAAGAAATGTAAACAATACATACTAATTGCTGCTGTGACATGAGTTATAAATTAAATTAGATGGGCCAGAGTGCTGAGCTCCCCTACTCTCCCAGCTTCTACCCCTAGCGTGATGGTAGAACAAAGACAGGCATCTCAGAGAGAAGAAACCGACTCCTATGGGCAATTTTAGTATTTCAGTAACTGGGCCCTGGATGCTTTGGGCCACATCAGCCCTCCACTTTGCTCTCTGCTGGGCTTCGGGGCACTCCAGGCTGAGGCAGGGAGGAGCCTTCATCCTGGCGATGGACCAGAGTGGCCAAGCATACCTGCAGCTCATACGCCTTCCACGGGGGTTGCAGCCTTGCAGAATGAGCCTCAGAATCAGCCCTGCCTTTGAGAAGTGCCCTGGAGGAAAATAATGGTGAGCTTTCTAATTAACTCTGACGAGGCTTGCCATCATCCCCTTTTGTGTGGCTGCTCAAGAGGGGACCAGGAGCAAAGCAGAAGCTAAATGGACATTAGATGCTTAGATGAAGGAATGAAGGAATGAAGATGAGAATGAGAATGAGTGAAATTGTTGGAGGTTCCAAATGCCTCTTCTCTTTGCAGACACAAGATTTGTTTGGTTTTGTTCACTGAGCAGAGGGAGGTAGGAGGAAATGGCAGCTCCACTGGGTGGGTCTGGAGGCCTTGCCTTTGCCACAAGCAATGCTTAAAGCTGGCTGACCTGAGCAGAATCCAGAGGCAGGACTGAGGGTTTGCTCTCATGTTGTGAAGTCAGAGGGGCATGGGGACCAGGCCCTGTTTCCGTTAGTTTTTTCCAGTAACTCCTTGCCCACATGCTAGTTCTGAGTTGCTGGTATTCTCTCCTTTCTGTCCCCCTCAGAAAGAGTTGTTTCCATGCCACGGGCCAAGGCTGCATCTTCTGTGACAGCAGCCAGAGACAACGTTGTTGAAGTCTCTACATTCACTCAACAAACATCAGAAAGTAACCTCTGTGTGCGTGGCATTGTGCTGGGCTCTGGGGAGCCTGAGATGAACACAGTTATTGAGCTCAAGGGGCTCACAGTCTAGTAGCAACATGGCAAGCAAACAGATAATTATAGATCTGGGCTCCCTGCAGGCCTCACAGCCCAAGGTCTCCATGGCACCATCGGGGACCTTGCCACCAACAGTAAGTGAAAGCCCACAGAGGACCAGAGGCCTGATCCAGATCCACAGCTTCTCAGAGACCTTCTCCTGGCCCCTGCCTGGGGCCCTTTGCCCCCCACCAGGCTCTGCAGCCCCTTGGCCACCCGGGGTGACCCAAAACAGTGCCCCTGTGCCTCTCTGTTACCTCCCTTCTATCTAAAACATGCCACAAAGAACTCCTCTTTCCACAGGGACACCAGAGAGCATGGCCAAATATCTTCTTGGCCTACCTTGGTTTTCTTCCATTGTTTTCGTCAATATAAATCCAAGGTGCCAAATACCTCTTAGATGGGAGGCCTGTAGTCTGCCAGGGAGGGAAACCACACTGGGAGTAGGGCCATTTGCATGCTTTCATTAAAGCAGACTCTTGCTAGCCAAGCTGCCAGCTCCCCTGAATGCGTGTCTTCCTGGGGTGATAGAGAATCAATTGGCTTGATGCAACTTCTGGATCCTTGTTACAGTCCTGGCTTAGCTCCCCTGGAGGCCCTCAGACAGACATCAATAACCTTGCCTCTCATTGCCTTTATCAGCCTCGATCTGGTCCCATTAGAATGCGCCAATATTTATGTACATTTTAACAGCGCTGCCAACAGCAGCATTGCAACAGGGTGGCCGGCCAGGGGGAGTGAGGGAAAGCTGCAGGCTGTGTTTTCTCTCCCTTGCCCTGCCTTTGTTCAGTCCAGAGGCAGAAAGCCCCTCTCTGCCCAAGCCCTTACCTCAGTAGCCTTTGCTACCCAGAGGTTCAATATTAATTAAAATAAGTAATATCTGTTGGGGATCCATATGGTCAAGGGATACTGTTTCATATGCATTCGTTATCTCAAGCAATCATCTCAAAATTCAGCAGGGTAAGTAGTATTGCTATTTAACAGATGAATAAATCAAGGCTCAGAGTAGTTGAAAAGTAAGCTCAAGGTTGCACAGCTATAACCAGGGTTACGGGAAGGGTAACAAGGTCACACAGGAAGAACCAGGGTTTTAGTTAATGTCTAGACGCAAACACTGTATACTTTTACTCAATTACGCTGCCTGGTGTTCTTTAAGTTAAATAAATGTAATAAATATTTATTGAATACCTACTATGTTCCGGGTGCCACCACAGGTGGAGGATACTGAAGTAACAAACAAGGACATTGTTAGACAATAAATGCATCCCCAAGAAAGTCTTTCCTGGCAATAAGTATGTGAAAAGAGTTAAAAGTGAGTGACTGGGTGCCACTTTCAGATGAAGTGACAAGAAAGTCCTCTTGAGGGGTGACATTCATACTGAGTCATGAAGAGCAAGGAGAAGCTGCCACGTGACCCTCAGGAGGCACAGTTGTTGATCCTAGTGTAGGAACAAGCTGGGTGGGTATGAGGAAGGGAGGGAAGACCAGAGTGGCTGAAACCTAGCAGGTGAGGGGGTGAGAGGTGGAAGACATGAGAGGGGAGAGGGGTGCAGAGCCGGAGCCTCTTGGCTTGTGCGCCAGAGGAAGCCATTGTGTTTTACTTTCATTGTGATAAGAAGTCCTTGGATGTTATCTGATATAATTTCTTAAAGTTCCCTCTGGCTCTGTGTGGAGAAGGGTTGGAGAGGAACAAAAGGAGAACCAGGTGGACTTAGTTAGAAGGCTGCTATGATAGTCACTTAGGGAAGGGTGGAGTCACTGAAGGAAGGAGAGAAATGAACATGTGCTAGATAGGTTAAAGAAGTAGGGCAAATTGACTGGCTGATGGGTTGGAGATGAGGTGTGAGAGAGAGAAGAATTGAGAAAGTCTCTCAGATTTCAAAATGGAACAATTTGGTGAATCATGGTGTCATTTGTTAGAATCTGGAGGGAGGGTTGGATGAGGAGTCAGGAGTTCTGTTTGAGCCATTTTCAGTCTAGATGTTAATTAAACATGCATGTAAGTTGTTGGCTATCACCATGGAGAATGTATAGCTATAGATGGGAAGGGATCCAGTTCTATCCCTGCCACACCTTAATATTCAGAGGCAGAGCAGAGGAAGAGAAGACAGAGAAAGAGAGGCCAGTAGGGTAGAAAGAAAACCTGGGGGATGTGGTGTCTGGGAAGTAGAGATATTAAAGCATTTCAAAGTGATGATGATGATGATGATGATGATGGTGATGATGATGATGTGATGGGATGATGATAATGGTGGTGATGATGATGATGGTGCTGATGGTGGTGGTGATGATGATGATAGAAGGAGGAGGAAGGAGACATTGTTATTCTCCCCATTTAAAGGTGATACAACTCAGGCTCAGAGAAAGTACTTAAAAGTGAAATAGCTGCTCTTTCTTCCCCTTGTGTTCATTGAATAAGCAATGCCCAGTTCCTTCTTTCTGTGCCCTACAAATCAGCTTCTGTGCCTCAAACAAGTCCTGACTGAGTTCTCCAGAGGTCCTGTCCTTTTTCAGCCCCGAACTTGGTTTATTAATCTCTTTGTCGGTTTCAATGCTCAGATCAGGGAAAATCTGCTAGCTTAGCCGACAGACAAGCAGTCTGCAGCTGTGGAGGGCAATCAGGTTTCCTATTTTGCTCTATTCTCCAACACAAACCTTTCTCCAGGCTCAGTCTCTCACTGGCAGCTAAACACATCGTATGGTAGTCAGCCACCCCTTGCCACCTAAAATTGCTCCACATCCTTCCTCGAGACCTCATCCAATTCTTACCTCCTCTGAGGGGGTTTCCCTGAGACACCTACCCATATTCATCGCTACAGTCCCTCAGAAATTATTCCATATATAATTAATTTTCATTCCTAATTATGTTCAATTTTGCGCTTCTTATTGGCAAAGTAGTTGGGTTCCTGTGACATACTTCACAGTCAAAAACGTCATTACCAGAGGTGAAAGCAACAATGAAAGGAGAGAAATGTGTCCCTGGGTGTCAGAAAAGAAAGAAAAAATTATCTTAGATGCCAATTAACCTCGGGGAATAGACATGCAAGAGCAAGGGGCATCAGGAAGACCTGGGATGAAGGAGCAAGGGCGAACGTGGCTAGGGAGGAACACTCCAGGTCCTGGAAAAGACCCTGGCTCTCTACCACCAACAGTGCTTGGAACGTGATCTTGTGCAGCTAGCCATGGCCCTGGCCAGCCCTCCAGAAAGGAGCAGGTGCCATCTGGGAAGTGAGGACGACTACAGCATCTACTCTGACCCATTCTTGTCACATCTGTCTGAAATGGACCACATACTTCTGCACGTGGAACCTTCCCCAGCAATGGTAATATAATTTAAGAGTGCTCCAAGTTCCCTTCACCAATCTTCCCAACTGCTTAGAGTATGAAATTTGTGCACTTGAAGAATAAAGCTTTCAATTTTGCAACTATAAACAAGTGGGCTTATTTTCATAAGTACAGTTGAGGGAATGCAGTGGGGAAAGGTGAGTCACACCAAGGGGTAAGCAGGTGTAAGGAGTGTGGAAGTGGCCAGATGAGACTCTGCTCTGAATGGAATCATAAGAGGGGTAGGGGAGTGGAAGGTCTCATTAAAAGGGCAGCAGGAGACATGGGAAGAAGTGTCATGAATTCCATAAACTCCAAGGTTAAGCCCTCATTTCCTCTAATGTATGCAGAAAAACAAGGTAAAGAGAGATTTATTACTTTGCACTGCTCTGTGCACTTATGCGGCCCTGCAGAGCCATCACCATAAGTGGGGAGACCTACATCAGTCCTGCTTCATGGAATTCTGAAGACTGTTCATTCATTCACTCAACAAGTATGTACTGCACATCTATTACATGCAAACACCATTCTAGGTGCTTGCAAAAAGTCATTGAACAAAACACACACAGACCCCTGCACTTGGGATGCTAACATTCAAGTAATGAGACTCAGACAATAAGCTACAAACATGATGAACAGTAAAGTATGTGAGATGTTAGAGGAAATGAGAGCAGAGTCTGTAAAAGAGATGCTCTTTCCCTAAGTATGTATCCTAAACACTGCATCATCATGTACAATCTCATTTTGTTCCCTATTATCAGAAGTTGCCACACTGCTCACTTCTCTTATTCCACCAAGTACCCTCCTCCGCCCATAACTTGTATTATGCACCTATCAGTCCCAGAGAAGGTGCTCAATCACAAGTGTGACATTGAATTAGTCATCCTAGTTTGGGAGCACAAATTCTGTTCCCTGAGAGAAATCCTGTTTAGAGATTATCTGTTTACCCTAGAGTCCCTTTTCCACAGACCCTGTGTCTTCTGAGACTGTTCTGGGAAATGTGGTTATCCAAGGAGGGTTGGTCTAACTTGGGAAGAAAAGAGAAAATCGCATTCCTATTACAACTGCTTTCCATTCTTCTTCTGCTTGGGTCTTCCAGGAGCCCCATCTCCACCCCTCACCCATAGTGACTCCTTCTCTTAGTTATTCCTGACCCAGAAACAGAGATGGGGGATGAGGCAAACACTGCACCCTTACCTGTGTCCCACAGGTGACTGTTCTAAAATTTACCATATAAAAGATCTGAGTATGCTCCGATTTCATCTCCCTTCCAGCCCATGTGCACACATGCATGAAATGGAGAAACCAACATCCCTCCACGTGCCCAGCACTGGGGTGATGGGCAGAAACACTCTCAGATGATAAGGTCATGAACCATGCTGAAGTGCACTCGGACTGCTCTCTTGCCCTTCACTTATTCTTATATGTATTATATCAAGTTCTGTAAAGACACAGTTAAGCCATACTTTCAAATTCAGTGTATGTGGAAAGTAGAGGAGTAGGCTCAAAAATCCAGTGTGTGTATGGACCAGAGCTCTTTTCACACTTGGCCCCAGGCCCCTTTCTCTTCTCGCTCATACCTGGTTCCAGTCCAGTCTCACACGTGTACTCTCCTCAGATACCACCTCTCTGTTGCAATACAGACCTCACTGTGCCTTACAACTGAGTATCTCACAGCATCCCAAGGGGTGTCCCTACATGGGTCACTACCAGGTATCTCAACACCATACAACTATTACAAACTCAAAACCCTCCTACCACCACCTCCAAGCCTGGACCTCTTCCATCATCAGCAATAGTTTCACCATCATCCAGGGTACAAGCTGGAATTGCAAGCATCATCATTGACTCTCCCTTGTTCTCACCCTCATATTCAATTTATCTTGAATCTACCAACTCCCATTGTCTCTGTGGCCACCACCTTCATCCCAACACCCATCCCATCTCACTTGAAGCACTAAAGATCTCCAGTTAATTTTCACTCGGCTCCCTGTCTAATCAGATCCCCACACTGCAACCTGAGGAATTTCTAAATGCAAATCTGAGAGTGCTACCTACCACCTATGCTTAAATTTACTTCCGTAATTTCCTGTTGCTCTAAGAATAAATACCAAATGAAAATAGAGCTACCGTACGATCCAGCAATTTCACTACTGGGTATTTACCCCAAAGATACAAATGTAGCGATCCGAAGGGGTACGTGCACCCCGATGTTTATAGCAGCAATGTCCACAATAGCCAAACTGTGGAAAGAGCCAAGATGTCCATGGACAGATGAATGGATAAAGAAGATGTGATATATATATACAATGGAATATTATGCAGCCATCAAAAGGAATGGGATCTTGCCATTTGCAACGAGTGGATGAAACTGGAGGGTGTTATGCTGAGCAAAGTAAGTCAGTCAGAGAAAGACATGTATCATATGACCTCACTGATATGAGGAATTCTTAATCTCAGGAAACAAACTGAGGGTTGCTGGAGTGGTGGAGGGCGGGAGGGATGGGGTAGCTGGGTGATAGACATTGGGGTGGGTATGTGCTATGGTGAGCACTGTGAATTGTGCAAGACTGTTGAATCACAGATCTGTACCTCTGAAACAAATAATACACTATATGTTAA